>NC_084886.1:6130153-6395153 GCF_958979055.1 Alnus glutinosa | reverse complement strand
ATCACTGAGAAGCAGCAAATCATTAAATCTTAGTTGCTTCATAGATTGTAGGGATCAAACAATTACGGATTTGATATCCAACCCAGCAATAGATTGCAACGAATAACAAACTAGTAGACTTCCTAGCATTTAATGATCGCCAGCGCGGAAACTCAGTCAAATCATTAAATAAACTAGTTGGCTACTAGTGGGCTTCCTAGGATTTAATGATCGCCAGCGCGGAAACTCAGTCAAATCATTAAATAAACTAGTTGGCCTCCTAGGATTTAATGATCGCCAGCGCAGAAACTCAGTCAAATCATTAAATCTTAGTCATTAAACGAGACAATCATAAAAATAAGTATAGAAGAACATTTGATACTCAAAGCATAAATCGAACAATGAAAACAAATTAGATCTCACAGTTTTATTGATTCCGAGGCTTCCGTTTCCTTCGACCAATTATGAAAGTTTAGCCACGCAGGGCCATGACTAAAACTTAGAGAAGAGGGGAGAAGATGGAAGATAGAAGATGGAAGAAGATGTGTCATGGTTCCCCCATTTTATACACGTTCAGCCCATATGCTAGAAGCCTAGGAAATCTCCTAAAGAAAGTTATTGTAAATACTATCCTAAAATAACAATACATAAATCTACTAATTAAGGAAAATATTAAACATAAAATAAAGGCTAGGATAACTAGAAAGGTGATGATTTCAATGGGGACTTTTGTTGCCATATGCTTTCTCGATTCTTTCTTTGTTTAAGTCCCCACAAATCAGCCAAGTATATATGGAGAGAAAATCAATTTCCTTTGTCATGGAAAGAGATGCTCCTTTCATGTTGTCTTCTTCCACGTGGTCCCCACAAATCTCTTCTTTATTTTCTTGATCCTCTACACATCTTTTCCTTCCTTTTCTTCCTTTTGCTTGGCTTGGCTGGAATTGATTGGATGATTATGAAAAAGGCTCCAAGTAAAGAAATTTCCATATCTGAAAACTTCCGCAATTAAACCGCATCAGATCCACATCAGAACGTCAACTTCAAGCCCGATTTCGACCTTGATTCATTCGGTATCTCTCAAAACGCAAAACATAAAAGTTGCAGATCTTTTTCTTGGTGTTCCACAGAATCTTGAATCATCTCAATCGGAGCTTTTATGAGAGAGTTATGCCCAGATTACGAACTGACGTCAAATCTGTCCAAAATCGCCCAATTAGCTTTGTTTTGCATTTAATGCCTCAATTTGTATCCTAAATCAAAATATAAGAATAATAAGTACATTTAGGCATTAAATAAGTATAAGAGATTAAATATTAAGGGGAAAAATACGACATTTTACATTCTTATCAAACTCATTCGAACACTTTCCAACCGAGTCTTGCAACCGAGGTGTTCTGCCAACCTTCATTGTTTCTTCATTCCTTAATGCATTCAAACAATGTCTAACCGAAGGTTGCGATTTAATACCAACTAAAATTGACAAATTTAGATTTAAATTAAACTTAGTTTTGACACCGATTTAGTCTCCATAAAACTTAACAAGAAGCCTTCTTTGCTCTACCAATTGATGGTATATATGCATTAAAAAAAAAATAAGGTACAATTGTTTTGTCAAGTCACTCCAATGGCTAACAACGACTGCTAATTCCATAACTAAATATAAAACAATCTACTGTACCAATTAAATGAAGCCCAACTCCCAACGAACAAATTAACACCCGGCCGACTTAATTGCCTTTAATAATAAAAAAAAAATACCAACCCATTTTTAAGTAGCCCGGCAAACAAATGGACTCAGAGTGCGGCCCAATCTCAAACAGATAAAAGCAGCCCAATGCATCCATAGGAACAAAAAACTCGAAGAGACCATCCTGGTAGGGTTGAAAACCCAGAGCCGATTTTCGGTTATTGGCTAAAACCAGTAACGATTATGGGTAATCAGTTATTGAAACAATATAGACACACACACACAATCAGATCGAGAATTTTTAACGAACATTTTCTTTATAAGACCAATCAAACAACGCATGTAAACATATACTTTGGATATATACATAGAAAACACAAAAAAAAAAATTAAAAATTAAAAATTAAAAAAATTAAAAAAATTAAAAAAATTAAAAAAATTAAAAAAATTAAAAAAATTAAAAAAATTAAAAAAAAAACCCAGATCGATAGAGACAGAGACACGTTCGACGCTGAATTTGAGCCTTGTGTGGAGCTCGAGCTCTGTCTCGATCTCTGATCTGAAGGGCCCTGTTGTTTGCCCAAAGCCTCGTCGTGTTAAGGTTTTGGCTAACACTCAATTGGATGGGTGAAGGAGAAGAAGGAGAGAGAGAGGAGGAGAGAATGGAGCAAGGAGGAGAAGAAGAAAGTGAGAGAGAAATGGGAGGTTAGGGTTTCAGAAGTTTTAAAAAATGAAATGTGTGGAAACCAGGCGTGCGACGTGTGAGAGCAGACGAAATGAGAAAATAAGGAATCAAGGGTTGAGAGTAAATGGGGGAAGTCAATTGGTTGAAAACAAAGGGAGCAATTCAAGGCAGGCTGAATGTGCGACATGTGGCATAAGGATAAAAGATTATTGATCGAGTAAATGCGAAAATTCGATTTGATTGTATTCAAATTTGATTTGATTTGATGTCCTACCTTTTAGGTTATAGATTTGATTGTTCAAATCTCATACCATATTTATATTATTCTATTCTACCCTAATTTTCCTATAAAAAAGATCGAGTCTTTTTTGTATTGTAAATTCAATAAAAAATAAGAGCAACAATGTAGCCCATAGAGCTTTAATATATAGACGTAGGTCATAGATTTAACCACATAAATCTTTGTATCTCTCTTTTATTCCCTCTCTCAATTTTATTTTATTTATATTATTATGAATTTCTTCATTAAAAAAAAAATAGAAAAGGAAAAAGTGGTGATTAAATTTTTTATAAGATCAGACAAAATAATATAGCTTGAACAAGGTTAGTGATTAAATAACTTCTTATTTTGAAGTCCTACTTATTATTACATTAATTGTGATGCAATGCAACATAACACCTAATTATGCTACGACCTCTCAGACAATTTTTCGGCAATTTCAGAACACGGGCGAACTAGATGACGTCCAAGCATGCACCAGATTGAGTATACTGTTCCAGTAATTCTTATTGTTGTCCTCAAAGTCGCCGCTGCAACTTTTATCCCCATTATTCAAGTTGTCTCCGGCCATCAATGAGTTCTGGTTGTCACAATTATACGCCAATGTATCCGTGAAACCTTCCATGATATTTGAGAGAGGCGTGTTTTCATTCCCAGCCCTAAAAGAGTCCACAAGCCATGCACTTTCCGTAGTATACATCATCTCCTGCCTGGCCATTGTGTCAATATCCGATCTTTCTTTGAGTTCTGGCATTTGACAGACTTCTTTGATAAACCCTCCATTGCATGTAACTGAGCTTTTGGTGAAATCAAGAACTGCAGTAACCGTTGTTTCATTGAGTGCAACAGTTTGGATGGGGGGCGCGTTCTCCGAGAAGTTCAACGTTGATGTTGGAGACTCGAGGTCGTCGTCGGCAATTGGGAAAATGCCGGCACTCATTGACGTCGACCATACCCCTTGCCATGCTTTGAGTACGTCAAGGCATGGAGGTAGTGCGGGTCGAGCTGGGTTTTGGTTGATGAGCTGAGCCAGAGCAGGAGTGCTGAGCTGTTGTTGGATAGGGTTAGACACAAGCATGGACTCTCTTACGAGTCTTGCTTCGGCTTCTAGCCGCGCGTTTTCCCATTGAGCCATGTGGCTTAAATTGGCTGTGTCTTTGAAGTAGCCACTACCGGAGCTCAGGGCATCGCTTTGGGGCTTATGGGTCACGGGATCAATGCCCATCTTAGTTAGTCTTTTCTTGAGATGGGTGTTCCAATAGTTCTTGATCTCGTTATCTGTTCTTTTGGGCAAGTGATTTGCTATCGCAGACCATCTGAAAGGAAAAATGTTGCAACAAATTAGTCAATAAGTCAATGATGATATTGCATTAATTAAGTTAATAATCTTTAGAAATTGTAGGAACTAATTTGAATTCTCTTTAAAGAATATTTAATTACCTATTCCCGAGTAGAGCGTGGAGCTGAATGATGGTCTGTTCTTCCTGCAAGCTAACATTTCCTCTTTTAATGTCAGGTCTGAGGTAATTAGTCCATCTCAATCTACAGCTCTTCCCACATCTCTGCAGCCCTAAAAAATCCAACCAGAAAAAAGAAAAAGAAAAACCATCATTTAGTCCTGTCGTAGAGTTAGGTTATCCATAATAATTGATCGTAAACCTACCAGCCTTTGCGGGCAAGGCTCGCCAGCTTCCATGGCCATGTTCTTCGATGTAAGCCAGAAGCTTCTGGTCTTCCTCAGGGGTCCATGGCCCTTTCTTCAACCCCACCTTCTCACAGTATTGAGACCGGCGCATTTTGGATATTAACCAATTAAAAGAATAACTTTAAGCCTGGCCTCTAAAAGTACCCAGAGAGAGAGAGAGAGAGAGAGAGAGAAAGTCGGAATGGGAAGGAGGAGAATATTGAGATGGATCCGATACTGATGAAGTAGATAGGCGAGTGGCAATATATATATATATAGAGAGAGAGAGAGAGAGAGGATAGAGAATTAAATATATGACCAAATTTGTTGAGTGTACTTGTACTCGTGTTCTTTTTTTGAAAGTATTCTTATTCTTCTTTAAAAAAAATATATTAAAAAGAAAAATATAATTGCATGTTTGTACTCTTGTGTGTCCTTACCAACTCGTTTTTGCCTAAATGTCTACCTTCTGTGATTTCTTGGACTATAAATATTTTTTTGGTAACACCCTGTTAAAAACTTTATTTATTTATTTTTATAGATCCTTAGAAGCTCCAACTTCTGTGGCTGGATTCTACAAATTTCTTCATATTTCATTGAATCGGATTAATAACTAAAAATTGCTTCATATTACATTCTATCGGATTATGTTAATGGGATGATTCAAGAGATAGAAAAATAGAAAAGAATTCATGCACCCTGTCGAATCTGTAGAAAATGATGTCATGAATCATGAAGATGGCTACAGTTACGTCAGACACGAGGACCCAGTTGATTTGATTGCTGCTCCCCAATAATGCCATTCCCACTGACACGGTGGACCGAGTACTAATTCTTATCGTCCTATTTCTATTATCACTTTAACCTATATCACTTTATTTTTTACTTGGTAGTTTTTATTTTTTTACTTTTTTTTCGTTCTTTTTTATCATCGAGGGGCCATGGCCAATATCGCCTCTCCTAAATTCGTCTGTGCATGTATGAGTCATACATTCTGTGTTTTAATATAGAGTTGAGATGTAAACAAATATAATGCAAAAAAAATCAATACCCCTCCCACGAAATCCAATCCATATCCAAATGAGAAACTCTAAGGTGTACATAATGTACACCTCATAATTTCTCTATCCAAATTGGTTGGCCGATTATATCAAACTGATCATGTTATGACCCATTTAGTTCACGTATGCATTTTAGATAAATAATTATTGTACAACTCATAACATAACTCGTGTATAACTGTAACAACTTTTTTTTTAAACTAACCATTAAAATTTGTTTAAAAATAAAACACATGTAAGGGTGAGACAAGGGGCGTACAAGAGTGTACACATTACAATTTCTCTATCCAAATTTGTTGGCTGGTTATGCCAAACTGAACATGTTACGGTTACCCATTCTGTTCACATATATTTTTTAGAGAAATGATTATTGTACAAATCATGATACGTACGTACAAGTCTAACAATTTTTTTTCAAACCAACCATTTGATTTATTTTTTACATGTGGGTCTTATGTATCTAACGTTGATTTTTTTTTTTAAAAAAAAAAATGATTGAAATTATATAAGAATTATATAATAGCTACAAACGCATCATATCTTTTTTTTTTTTTTTTTGATATGTTCCTTCATAAACTGCAATCCCAACCCCCCCCCCCCCCCCCAAACAAAAAAAAATGTGGAGAATTATCTAATCAAAAAGTTTAAAGGTAACTTACAAAAAAAAAAATGTGTATTGATATTTTGGGAAGTTTTTTGTTTTTTTGAACTTCACTTTAACCCTTTGGAAACTTTTCTTTAATCTCTAAATTATAGCTGCTTTTATAATTATTATTTTAAACTTTAAAAATTCTTAATTTAGTGTAATTATTTTTCATTTTGTTTTTTTAAAAAAAAAATTCACCATCCTGTTAAGATTTTTTGTTAAATACTATCAAAATTCACAAAATACCCATATTTTATTCTCTCTCTTTTTCTTTTTTTTTAAAGAATATATATATAATTTTGCAAAGATTTAGATGTTGATAATGATTTAGCGGAATTTGCAAAAATGTCCACTCCTCAATCTTTTAAAAAAAAAATGTATTTTGAAAATTTTGATACACATTCGTTAGGATTTACTGTTAAATCTTAACGAAGTGGTGAAATTGAAAAAATTGAAATATAGATACAATAAATTGTGGGTTTTTTAAGTTAAGGTATGTAATTGCATATGTACTTAAAGTTCAAGAATGTTAAGTGAATTTTTTTTTTATTAAGAGGAAGATTATAATATAGCATGTATGTTTGGACATCATCGATTCAAAACTTTAAAAGCCTAGCTTATTTGACAAATGATTGTAATTGTGGAATATTTGTTTGGATAGTAGTAAAAAATGATTGATGTAATATAAAGTATAAAAAAATTTGAAATTGTTTTATAAAAAAATGAATTTTTTTTGATTTGTAGTGGATTTTTTTATTTGAATAATAATAAAAAATTATTGATGTGATATAAAAAGTATATATATATATATATATATATATATATATATATATATATATATATATATATATATATATATTTTATTTGACTTTTTTAGAAGAAGTGAAAAAAAATAGAGGGAGAGTGAGGAATTGTTTGCCAAATATGTTAACGTGTTATGGGCTACACCCAAAAGTAATATTACACAGACTATAATATATATTTTATTTGACTTTTTTAGAAGAAGTGAAAAAAAATAGAGGGAGAGTGAGGAATTGTTTGCCAAATATGTTAACGTGTTATGGGCTACACCCAAAAGTAATATTACACAGACTATAATATATTAATCATTTATAATTGTAATATATTTTCAACAGAGACTCAGTCCTTCCTGCATTTACACGTATAGACGGAGGGCAAACAGCGTCGGCCGGGCTGCATATGCTCTTCGTATGGAGATTACGACATTACGTGGCATTGAAGTCCTAATGTGGAAAATTTCAATGATATTATTGTGGGTTCATTTGTCTCATTAATTGTTTATGGAGCTGTAAGCCACCCATCGGTTGATATGCTGATGTATGTATGGTACCAATAAAGTTACGATTTTTAGAGAAATTTCTACTTCTCGATCGTTGTGTCTTATCATACAGCGAAATGACATAATATTATATTAATGACATAATTTTTATTTCTATACAAGAGATTTAAATTTATCATTAAATTTGTAAGATTATTTGTAAATTTTATAAATTTAATGATTAATTTGTAAAATAAATATGTAAAAGAATAACGTGGAACACATTTCTATATATATATTTTGGCAACCTGGTGTTGCATTTTGGTTTTATATATGGATATTGATAATTTGATAGCTTTGAGCAATTAAATGAGGTGTTAATCTTCCAAAATTTTCTATTGACTTTGATTTTATTAGGATTGTACTCTCGGCTCGCAATCTCCCACGTTATTAGTTAGCTGAAGTTTGAATTCCTTACTGACTTAGTGCTTGGGCGTGGGACAACACAAGTGCTTAGGATATATATATATATATATATATATATATATATATATATATATATATATATATATATGCGTTAATACAATATAATCATGCGATTATGTGTGCTTAAAGAGTACTTTCTCCTCCTTATCCAAAGATAAAAAACAAAAAATTCTATGAGGGTAAGCTTGATGGTTAGGCCACTAAGGGTGCGTTTGGGATTGCGATTTCGTAGACAATAAGTGCGATTTTAAATCAAATTGCAGAACATAAATCGTTTGGAAACTACGTTTTTAAAAATTGCGATTTGAAAACGCAGAAAATCTGCTTTTTCAAATCGCAGGTAAGATGATGCTTTTTTGAAAACGCAGAATTTTAAAGGTTAATTTGCGATTTTAAATGCTAAACTGCGATTTTATCAAACGCTTAACTGCGTTTTTAAAAATCACTTTTTTCAAATCGCACATTTTAAAATCGTAATTTTAAATCGCACTTTTTGAAATCGCAAATCCAAACGGACCCTAAGGTGGTTATGAAAGACTCCTTGAAATCAAGCCGCTTAAAAAATAGCAATTTCTTTTTTGTAAACTAATGATATATCACTATGTGGTATAATATAATTAATTACCTTATAAAGAATAGAGGAGATCTCATTTTGACCACAAATATTTACTTTCTTTATAAGAATGACTTGTCCTTTTTAATGTGATTTAATTAGAGGAAGAAATTTCCAAGAAATTTCAATTCCCTCCGCTCGACCAGCTATCGATGTTCTGTTTTGTGTTTTTATTTTCTAGTTTGCTTCGGATTGTTAAAGCCATCTCCACCATAGGCTTGGTTTTGTCAATCATCAGTATCTTTTTTACTGTGGTGATTCATCTTTGGGTGTGCCATTGCAATTTTTTCTTTGTTGCGCGACGGATCGGGTTATTAGACCTTTTGAGGTTTGTGATTTTTCTCGTGGCGCCTCTCGATTGTACCATTCATGGTATGCCTTGCCTTATCGCCTTAATTGGCGACCACATTTATTGGTCTTCGTGCCAAGAAAATATAGGGCAGCGCCATTCATTTGATGCATTCCCTTTTATTTTTTGTTTACCTACATTAATTATGTTAATTCGGGCTTCTTAATTGGGTTGCCCAGCCCTATATTTTTCTTTGGTGTAATTTCTTTGTTGATATATATATATTTTCTTTTTCTTTTTTGTTGAAAAAAAACTAGTTGGTTAAGTATTAATATTTTTCTTTGTTGACTTTTAATATACCATTGATTTTGTTTTAAAAATAAATAAATGAAAATGTCTTATTTTACATTTGAAAAATTATCAAAAAATTGGATTTATATTTTCTTTGATCTTATTTAAAGAAAATTTCAATTTAAATGGAAATAGAACATATAGATTGTAGGAAAAAAAGAAGAAGAAGAAGTATAGTTCATAGAAATATAAAAACCCGTAACAAAATTCAAAATAAGATAATACAAGTGTATTTTAAAAATTTTGATAGGATTTAACGAAAAATTCTAATGAATGGATGAAATTAAAAAAAAAAATTAACACGTTTTAAAATTTGAGTATTTAATTATAAAAGTGATGAAAGATCATATTAAAAAATTATAAGTGAATTTCTTCGTTAATATATACTTTATTCACTAGGTACTAAGCGCAGGATAAGTTGAAAATCACTAGCATAACCATTTAAACAATTAAATATGTAATCCATCCAGGAGGCAGGACGTACCAAACATATCAATTAATGGATGGTTGCTGGGGAGGCAAACTTGTGGACTGTGGAGTAGCTGCACTTGACACTTGTCTTGGCACTTGTCATGAATGAAATGAATTTTACCTACGTGCATGGCTTTGTAATATTTTGAGATAAATTGAAAAAAAAAAATGCCTATAATTATTAATATAGGCGATTCATATCACTCCGTTTGGCAGTTGGGAATCTGGTCCCAAAATAAAATGTTAATGAATAGAGCATTAAAACTTCTCCTTTTATTTAATTTTAACATGATTTCCCATGCGAGATGCACGTCATAATCATTTTTTTTAATAGATACAAGTCATATCATTTAATTCCCTATGTTCATGAAAATAACAGTGCAGAGCGGGTGAATTGAATCTTCTGGATTGTGGTCCTGTTGCATCCATATACATATGCACATTGACACGTTGTAAATTAAATATGAAGAGGGCTTTTGTACTTCACCAATTTAGAAAAATTTTAAAGAGTTTAATGCATATAGTGTTTTGACAACTTTTATCAAAATTTAATAAAAATTTTAAAATAGAGAGTCTATTGAGGATGCTCTTCTAATCGAAGGCTCTCCATGGTATGGAAGGCTAGAGTATTCTTTATGTTCTTGTCCTTGTGTTGCATGGGTGACAAACTCTTGCTTGTGTATATATTATTTGCATAAGAGTCCATGCATGGACAAACATAAATAGTAAGTATTAAATATTAAATATTAAAGAAATTAATAAAGAATGATAGAAACAAGAAGCGAAATATTAAAAGTAATAAAAGAAAATAAGTGAAAAAATAATTATTAAAAAAAAAAGAAAGTGAGTTGAGCTTTAGTTTGGAATCTTTTATGATTTTAAACATGATACATATATATGATATATCACTTTTTTTTTTATATAAAATAATAGTAAAAAAAAAAAAAAATCTAAACCCTCGTAGCATGTGTCATTAAGATCTTTTGATTATTATAGTTTGAAATAAAAAATTAAACCTGATTTTTTTTATATATATAAAAAAAAATCTTATTAATTATGTGGATTTGTTCTCAAAATTAAAATATATAAAAATAAAGTCTATAAAAAAATCTCTAAAAAAAAATTATATTCTTGTCTAAATTGCATGCTTATATATAAAATATTTTTAATAACACACATAATAGTTGCTTATAAAATCTTATTTAAGATCAAATGTGTCGTATAATGGATTAATTATATTATTTATTATAAATAAGATATTAAAATAACTTGAGTACAAACATTTAATTAATAACTTTGCACTTAAAGAAGCGAGAAGAATGATTTATAATTATAAATTTTTAACATTCTATATTTAATGAAAAATATTAAATTAATATATTAAAATTCAAAAAAGATCAATTATACTTTTTGTCTTAGGTTTTAATTCTATTTTACATCCTGATATATAGGGTAAAACCAAAAATTGTGAAGGGAATACTAGCTAGCTTGCATGTACCCATGTTCTTTGGAATTCCTCTTTCTTTGTTTTTTTTCTTTTTACGATAACCGAGGTTCTTTGTCCCTACTACATTCTCGAGATATCAAGCAATTTTTATTTTTATTTTTTTATCAAGATTTTTCAGTTTCACGTAGGTCACTAAACGTAGAAGCCTAATCAAGATTCACCAGACTAATATCCAGCCCGATACCCCACACCATTAGAAATATTGAACCTTGAAATGCAGGTTTTGCCTGAGTGGCTAACCCCAAAAGAGAGGTAGCATATAGGAAGTTTCAAACTCGAGACCTCAATGATAATATCCCTAAAAGCCGCAAGCCTCAATCACAAGGCTAGTCCCTTGGGGTTAAACCATGCGAAAAAAAATAAAAAATAAAAAAATTAATCTTTCTTACTTTCCTTAATTTGTTTACCTTTGCAGTATACGCGCAAAGACAAAAAATTAAGGCCTTTTAGGGAATAAATCCATTTTTTTGTATTTAACTATCACTTTTAAAAGTTTTTTACATCAAACTATTTAAACATTTCTCTATTTTAACTAAATATTATTTTTTATTGGTTTTAGAATAACTACTTTAACTATTTAAACATCAAAAATTGAAGGAGATCGGCTCTCCTTACAAGGATTTGGCGGAAAACTGAAAGAAAATAATAAAGAAATGAATAGAGAAAGAATTTGGGAGGTTAAATATAGAGATGGCTTTTGTCCTTCATCATTTTAGAGAAACTTTAAAAAATTTGTTGCATGTGGTGTTTTGACAACTTTAACCAAAATTTGATAAAATTTTTAAAGTAAAAGTCCATTGAAGATGTTCTTCTAATCCAAGGCTCTTCCTGATATGGGAGGCTGGAGACCGGAGTGTTCCTTATGTTTTTGTCCTTGTGCTGCAGGGGTGACTCAATAAAAATTGAGCCAGAAGGCAAAAAGTTATAACGGGCCTTTGAATTTTAAAATATTAATATAGTAAATGTTTATATATATATATATATATATATATATATATATATATATATATATTAAAAAATTAATTTAAAATCTTTCTTTTTTAGCTTTTTAGAAATGTAAACTACCGACCAAATTTTTATGTTCACCTTTGTTAATATATTATTCTCAATAAATAATATGACTAATCCATTTTCTAATTTTTCTAAGATAATCTATTGTAATTATGATTTAATCAATTGTGTACTAAAATCAATGATACTGTGATGATAAGCAATTGAAACTCTTAACAACGACTAACTAAAATTAAGGACTTTTTATAGTAAGTATTGAATATTAAATATTAAATAAATTAATAAAGAATGATAGAAACAAGAAGCGAAATATTAGAAGTAATAAAAGAAAGTAAGTGAAAAAGTAATTATTAAAAAAAAAAAAAAAGTGAGTTGAGCTTTAGTTTGAAATCTTTTACGATTTTAAACACGATACAAATATGATATATCACTTTTTTTTTTTATAAAATAATAGTAAAAATAAAAATAAAAATCTAAACCCTCGTAGCATGTCAAATAACCTCCTCTCATTCTCATTCTGGAGGACTTTTTCACTTTTTTATTTATTATTATTTTTTTTTTATACTATTTTTAGAAGCTTTTTATTAATTAGAAACCTTAAATGGTGGCCAAATTAAGCAGCTGGCCCTGGCGTATTGTTCAGCCATATCTGCAAATTAACGCGTGTAGGACCCAATCCGGGGAAACGGGGATACCAAGAAAAGTAATGGCAAAATTTATGGCGTGATTATATATTTATATGTATGTAAAAATATAATACCTTTAAAGGAACGACCAACCCGAAAGACAAACAATAATATATATACGTAAAGCACATTATTACAATTAAAGGAGGGAGCAAATGCCTGCCCATTTTTTAATCTATTTTCGTTTATTCAGTATTCACCTGGAATTCTTTACCGGGAGTTTCCTTCTTTAATAGAGAAGATTAACCGTTCAGTTGTAAAAATGCTTTGTTGGCCGGCATCATGAATTCCACATGGCGAGACAGCCACTCCGGTGCATATGTGATTGCATGCTACTAGGCATTATTGCAAGTCGTTTTACTGTTTGTTATACTGCTGGGGATACTATAAGTTTTACTACAAATTATGCGAAAGTCTATATAATATTTATTATATTAAAAAGCAAGTCGTTTTACTGTCTATATTATATTTTAAATCTTAAAAGGCAATTTCATAAAAAGAGGCCGGCCACCTCATGGCCACCAAAATTGGCGGATGATTAGACTACTGAATGGTTGGCTTCTTCTAAAAGCCAACATTTTACTTCTCATTTTACCTCCAATATTTTAGTTTATTCCCTTGTTTTTGTTCTTCATATTAAAAGGTTGAGGGTAAAATGGGAATAGGCTAAAATGTTGGCTTCTCGAAGAAACCAACATTTATTTCTATTTTCATTTCACCCCTAGCCTTTCGGTCTATTCCTATTTTTTTTTCGTTTTTTATATTCAAATACTGGGGTAAAATGGGAATACAAAATAAATGTTGAATTTTTTTTTGTAGACTTCACACTTTTTCGTACCGACACAAACAGGAAAGAATGATCGGAGGGGAGGGGAGGGGTTAGTGAACGGGGCCACAGACATTCATAACTGGCATTTTGATAAAGCTGAAAATAATCATAAATTAGGCCACAGAACGGACACCCACTCTGCAAAATGGTTTTGATGATAATTCTGGTGATAAAAGCAAATTAAAGTAAGGCTGAAAATGGTCATAAATTAGACCAGGGTGCTGGGTACGGATCCCATTTTCCGTGGTGAAAGAACAGAAGGCTGAAAATAACAGTTGTAGTAACTGTAATTCCATTGCGGTCAAGAAAATTAATAATGCTTTTGGGTATTAAATATTTTAAATATGAATAATATTTTGAATTTGATTACTAATTTCAAGACAATGAAAATGTGTTTAGATATTGAATATAATTCAGATTCTTTTCGAATATGTGTTTGGGTGTTGAATTTTTTAGATTGAAAAAAAGTGTTTTATAATGGTATAAAGTGATTGGATTGTATGAAAAGTTGTGTATAATGATCAGTATGTTAAAAAATAATAAACTTAATAATAAAAAAAAAATAACAAAAAAAATTAGAAACTAAAAAAACAAAATTTTTATTTTTATTTAAAAAATAAGAACAAAAAAAATAAAAAAATAAAGGAGAGAACCAGCAGCCACCCCCAGAGGTGGCCGGCGCCACCTCAGGGTGGCCCGCAAGCCACCCTGGCCCCTGGGGATGGCTGAGAGCCACCCCCGGCCACAAGGGGTAGTCGCGCGGCCACCTTTGGCCCCAGGGGTGGCCCGACAGCCACCCCTAAGGCTTTCAGGCCACCCCTGGATCCATTTGGGGTGGCCCGAAAGCCACCCCTAGGGCTCAAGAGGTGGCGCGCGGCCACCGCGGACCAGAAAAGCTACCCCTAAGGCTTTCGAGCTGCTTTCGAGCCACCCGTGGATCCATTTGGGGTGACCTGAAAGCCACTCTTAGGGATCAGGGGGTGGCACGTGGCCACCCCCAGCCACTGGGGTAGCCGCGCGGCCACCCCTAAGGCTTTCGGGTGGCTTTCAGGCCACCCGTGGATCCATTTGCGGTGGCCCGAAAGGGGGTGGCGCGCGGCCACCCCCGGCACCAGGGGTGGCCTTCTGGCCACCCTTAAGGCTTAGGGGTGGCTTTTGGGCCACCCCGAAAATCCACGCATGGTGGTTCAAAAGCCACCCCTGGGGTGGCTCGCAGGTCACCCATTCTCCTATTTTTCTTTTTAATTTTTTTTGTCAGCTTTGATTTCTGCAGTTGAAAGAAAATGCACCTCGAAATTCAAACAACATTCAAAACAATATTCAAGAGGCAGACGGGTTTTATTTACTATGGATCCGGGGTTTCGAATTTTTGAATAAAAATTCAGTTCAAATATTGAACAATATTCGAACCAAACGCACCAAAGCTTACCTTAATCTCATGTCCAAGCAATACAAATTAAGGACGCATGCAAATTACGTACCGACAGTGAAATACATGAACTTCACTTTAGTGTTTTTTTAAAAAAAAAATAAGGAAAAAAATTGCTTGGGTTACGTACTACTAAATTTTTAGTATAATATATTTACAAATTGTTCTAACAATTCATGATTAATAAAATAATTAAAACTGTATAATTGACAAGTCAATCACTCATTAATTAAATTGATAATTTTTTTTTTACTTTATTATTTTATTAATTATAGACCCTCACGTGTCACGTCAATTCTTTTCTTCTGCATAAATATACACATGTCCAAAAAAAAAAAAGTACTGCTACACAAATGCTCTCTCTCTCAATAAATTATTTTAGCTTTTAAAATTGTCTTCTTTCTAGAGAGAGAAGGTCTGAAATTTCTAGAGAGAGAGAGAACTCTGTGAGCTCCATTCGCCCGGGGGGGGGGGGGGGGGGGGGAGGCTCCACGTCTCTCCCTCCTGGTGCTGGTGTTCCCCTGGCCGTTAGGGCAAGAGATTTTTATCTCCTAGCCTTTTGGCTGTAGGAGTTTTGTTCCTCCCGGTGATTGAACCAGTGGAGGTTGTTGGTTTTTTCTTTTTCCTGTAGTTTTATTGTGGCAAGTAGTGATTTTCAGGTGCTGGCCCGTGAAGAACGGTGGGTGTTTGAGGATTTTCGGTGGAGTTTTGGTCAACGTCAGATCTATTAGCCTCGGCTGGTTTTTCTTCAACAAGAACTTTCCAAGTGCGGTGGCCGGCCTCTTCTGGTCAGGATGGTTATTTTTCAAGGCCGTGCAGTTCGTCCATGGTCAGTCGTGACCCACACGCCCCGGCATTTCAGTTCTTCTACTTTTGCGTGTGTGGGCTACAACTGTTTTCTCCGGTCTCGGAAGGTTCCGATCTCAGCTTGTGGAAGTCGTCTGTCGCTAGGAAGGTTCCCGGCGAGGGAGAGTGTTTTACACGCGCCGTCTCCGGAAGTCGTTTCTTGCCGGTGTCTGCATTTTAGGTTTCTGTAGTCTACCATTTGATAGCTGCTTCAAACCAGGTTTTCCTAGTTTTGTGGATAGAGATTCTTCATCTCTGTTCACTCCGAAGGCCTTCGGGCTCTGTTTCTTGCCTTTGGGCGTTGTATTTGTATCTGGTGCCCTGCTTGTATTGTTTGCTTCTTCTCTGGTTATGTACCCCTTTGGGGAGTTTTTCTAAGGAATGAAATGGAAGAAGACGGCACTGTGTTCAAAAAAAAAAAAAAAAAATTCTCTCTCTCTCTCTCTCTCTCTCTCTCTCTCTCTCTCTCTCTCTCTCTCTCTCTCTCTCTCTCTCTCTCTCTCTCTCTCTCTCTCTCTCTCTCTCTCTCTCTCTCTCTCTCTCTCTCTCTCTCTCTCTCTCTCTCTCTCTCTCTCTCTCTATATATATATATATATATATATATGTATGTATATATAAAAGTAACATGAAGTTTATGCGGTTATCAGCCAGAGTCGCTGCCTTAAGTGCATGCCTCCAAAATGGTTCAGTTTATAATTCTGATGATAAAAGCAAATAATATTATATGTCAGGCCAAACCAATCATAGAATTAATTATTGTTAAAAACAAAATAAAAAAAATATATATATGTTAATTGAGACTGTCATGTCAGTTATGTACAATAATTATATAATAAAAATATAATTTATAGCATTACTCATAAGTAAAATAAAGCTAAAAATGATCACGGATATATAGAGTACTATTCTTTTTTTTTCTTCTTCAATTCGGCTTATAAAATTATTTGTTTTCTTTAGCATGAGATAAATAAATAAATGCTACGAATATCAATAAATAAACTCTACATCATCTTGATACTCATTTCTTAATAAAAAATTTGATACCTCTAACATTTCTTCTTTATGATCATTTTCAGCTTTATTTTTGCTTTTATCACCATAATTATCATCAGAGCCATTTTGAAAAGTGGGTGTCCAATTTTGGCGTATTGTGGTCTAATTTACTGTGGATAGAATTTTCTTCTTATTGGGTTGGACTAAATATACATCAACTCTCCTGTTGAGACAGATTTCGGTAGGTGACGTGTCGATCAGTGATTTGCTCGTATGCTCCTTATTCAAGTACCTGCATGGGAAAGCTGCGTCGGGGGGGGTGCCGACAATCCCGCTTCGATGCTTAAATAAGTGTATTGTCTTGAGGATAAATGCACAGAGTAATGCCAATGAGATAATCAAAATGTACCTCAATGTTTGAAAGGTCTATGGCATTTATAGAGTTTGTGGAGCACTTAATCGATTCCTTGTATATACGGGAATCGGTAGTTGATGAAGACGTGGCTTCGGGAGCACGGATATTTCGGGTCCACGACCGCTTACCCCGGGTGCACGATCCTTCATGGGTGATGTCACTGGTGAAGTTCCGGGCGCATGATCTAGATTTGCTTCTTGCCCATCGCCCCTAGATCCCGGGTAATCCCGAGATCTACGCGGGCGTAGGTGTCAATCGGTACTTGGGTGAGTCGGATAGTCGGGTCAGTTGAACAGGTTGAGCCCTGATGATCTTGGTGGGCTTGGATAGATTAATTTCTCTTGAACCGCTATGGCCCGGTCGGGTGGACCCAATGGGCCTTGTATTCGGGCTGGGTCTAGCTACCGAGGAGGCCAATATTTTCCCTAACATCTCCAAAATGGGTTGATTATGGAGTAATATTTCTTGAACACTTCGTGTGTAGATTTTGTTTTTTATTAAAAAAAATAAATTGTTGTACACAAATTTTGCAAGAAATATTACTCTCTTTTAGGGCTGTATTGGAGCTGAGTCGAGTCAAGTATTGAATATTCAAGTTTGACTCATTTAATTTTATTTCGAACACGAGCCAAACTCAAACTTATCACTGAGCTAGATATTCTGTTCGAGCTTAGCTCGTTTAATTTTATTTTGAACACGAGTCGAGCTCGATCTTATTACGAGCTGCTCAATTAATTTATTCATTTCTTATATAAATTAAATATGATGATTGTTTACATTTTCGTAAATCCATAATAATCATTAATTAATTAAGTATTGTTAAAATTTTATCATTTGAGTTTATTAAATAAATTAACTTGAATCTTAAATAATATAATTTCGAGTTTATATGTATGTGTGTAAATTCATTATGCGCATACACACATATAACTACACATACTCATAAACACACTCATGCACATACAAATCTGAAAAATTAAACTCACAACAATAATTCAAGTTATATTTATAATATTAGGAAAATAATTTATTTTTACTTAAGATGTTCTTATTATAAAATTAAAATAATATGAATCTTTTTTGTAAAAATAAAACCATACAAATTTATATAAATACGAATATGTTTCATTTACTATTTAAACATATTATTGTATCACAATCTGATTGCGAAATCAAATTTAACCTACCCCATCTCAAGTGGGGGCTCATCTCACCCTCCCCCTACTCCCTTTACGATGGTTCTTGTGAATAAAAGCAAAAAAAACCTGTAAAAAAGTGATCATAAATTAGACCAGGGTAGGGACCCATCTTGGGAACCGTTCCCACTCTCCCTTTATTTATCATTTGTTTTTTTCACTTGTTTCTTAAAAGTCAATTTTAAAATATTTTAATTTTTTTATATCACATAATTTTTTTTTATTATTTAAATAAAAAAAATACACTACAAAATAAACTTTTTTTTCTTCATTTTTTTATAAAATAATTTCAAATTTTTTAACACTTTATATCACTTCAAATTCTTCAATCACTACTTACAACTATTCAAACAAACCTTCGGCAACAAAACCATTATCCAAACGTAGCCTTCGATCGTAGCCTTTTTTTTTGAACATAGTGCCGTCTTCTTCCATTCAAACCAATAGAACAACTCCCCAAAAGGGGTACAAACCAGGGAAGAAAACATTACAATCAAGGCACCAGTAACAAATCTAACGCCCAAAGGCGAGAAACAGGGCCCGAAAGACGTCGAAGTGAACAGAGATGAAGAATCTCTACCCACAAAACTAGGAAAACCTTGTTTGAAGCAGCTACCCACCGGTAGACTGTGATTACAAACTGGAATATACAACAAACACCAACACAAACAGAAACAAACACAAACAGAAACCCAAACAGCAGACACCGGCAAGAAACGACTGCCGGAGACGGCGCGTGTAAAACACGCCCCCTCGTCGGGAACCTTCCTAGCAACAGACGACTTCCACAAGCTGAGATCGGCATCTTTCAAGATCGGAGAAAACAGTTGTAGCCCACACACGCAAAAGCATAAGAACTGAAACGTCGGCGCGTGCGGGTCACGACCGACCATGGACGAACAGCACAGCCTCGAAAAATGACCATCCTGACCAGAAGAGGTTGGACATCGCACTTGGAAAGTTCTTGCTAAAGAAAAACCAGCCGAGGCTAATAGATTTGGCGTTGAACAAAACTTACACCGAAAATCCTCCAACACCCACCGTTCTTCACAGGCCAGCACCTGAAATCACTGTTTGCCACAAGAAAACTACAGAAACAGAAAAAAGGAAAAAGGAAAAAGGAAAAAAAAAAAAAAAAACCCACAACCTCCACCGGTACAATCACCGGGAGGAACAAAAACTCCTACAGCCAAAAGGCTAGTAGACAAAAACCCTATGCCCTAACGGCCAGGGGAACACCAGCACTAGGAGGGGGAGACGTGGAGCCTCCCCCCGGCGAAACGGAGCTCAACTGAGTTTACTCTCTCTCTCTAGAAAATACAGACTTTCTCTCTCTAGAAAGAGAACGATCCTAGCCTTTTTATCTACATAAATGCTGAACGTTCTGCTACGTACGTACATATAATATAAATGCTCTAGAATTTCTATAAATTAACTTGAAGATTATCAGCCAGGGTCACTGCCAATTTGCCATACGCCCATAACTGCCTGCAAACTGGTTCTGATGATAATTTATTAATTTTGGTGATAAAAACAAAATATAGCCAAAAATAATCATAAACGGGCAGAGTTTTCCATTTTCTCTTACCCGATTTATAAGATTATTATGTGTATGTAAAAAAATATATGTATTTTTAGGTAGAAAAATAATTGTTGTATAATTTTCGTACAATTTTAACATTCTTTTATTTTTATAATTAATTATTAGATTTATTTTTCTACATATGAGTCTTAAATATTCAATAATTAATTTTTTTAAAAAAATTATTAGAGTTATACAAAAATTATTTGAAAGTTGTGCAAGAAAGACGTATTCTTTTTTAATATTTTTTTTTCAACTCTTTTAGTACAATTAGAAAAACACTTGCTTCTCTTACATATGTTAAAAAAACATATAACAATTTTATGTTTCCTCCTAGGAGTTCCAAAAAAAAATCTATTCATCATAAATTTTAGGCCACACGATACGGTCTATTCAAATTTGGGGAGATAACTGGTTGCCCAATATTGGTTCTTTGAGTGTGCCCCTGGAGTCTAATCTTTTTTCTGATGCTTTGGTGTCAAATCTCATTGATTCTTCCATCCCATGTTGGAATTGCTCTATTATTGATAATATGTTTCCAGCTAATGTGGCAAAGATCATTAAAAATATCCCTTTATGTCCTTCATTGCCCATGGATAAAATTTTTTGGCGTGGTACTTCTAATGGTTTGTTCTCTGTGAGAAGTGCGTATCATTTGGGGCTGGACTTATTGAGGAAACAAAAGGGAGAATATTCTTTCAGGGTAATTAGTGCTGATTTTTGGAAAAAACTTTGGGCTCTTAAAGTTCCTAATTCCTCCAAAATTTTTCTTTCGCGAGTTTGCCAAAATTTGCTTCCTACTAAACAAAACTTATTGAAGAAAGGTGTGATGAAGGATGATTTATGCCCTTGTTGCAAATTTCAGGATGAATCCATTATTCATGCTTTGTGGAGTTGTCCCAGTGCCCAAGATGTTTGGGGAAGTGGTTCTATGATTTTTCAGAAATGTCCTTTTTCTTTTTCAGGTATAGTTGAGCTTGTTTCTTTCTTGTTTAACAGGCTGGATGATGATTTTTTGAGTTTAATGGTGGCTGTTTTTCGTAGTATTTGGATGAGAAGGAATAAGTTAGTTTTTGAGGGCCAATTTTCTTCCCATTTGACTATCTTCAAGGATGCTTCTCGGCACCATGAGGAGTATTGGTCAGCTCTTAAGAAGGATGATATGGCAAGCCAGTTACATTCCAACACCCTTAATAGTAGCAAATCTTGGAAATGCCCAGATTTGAAGAGTGTAAAAGTAAATTGAGATGCCTCTTTAAATGCTAGAAATAGAGTTGTTGGTTTAGGTTGTGTTATTAGAAATGATGATGGAGTAATTGTGGGTGCTAAATATTGTGCTTGCATGGTTGAAGCAGATCCCCTCTTAGCAGAATGTATGGCTGCCTATTCAGCTCTAAATTTTTGCAAATAAATTTATATGTGAAGGTGACTCCCTTCAAGTGGTTAAAGCAATTTGTGATCCAAGCTCCCCTTATGTTAAAATTGGGCACTTTGTAGAAGCTATTAGAAAAGATGCTTCTGAATTAATTTCTTGCTCTTGGTTTCATTGTTGTAGAGAAGCAAATTTTGTTGCCTACCAATTAGCTAGAGAGGCTTCTTCTAAATGCTTGTCTTATAGTTGGATTGAGGAGATGCTTCTTTTCATTTCTGATGTTTCTTTTAGAGACCTTTTGGTCAAGAAAATTTTTACACGAATTTGGAAAAAAAATAAAGTTGAATTATGGTCAAGAAAATTACCGTTTGGTAAAGAATTCTCATTTTTGTTGTTTTTTTTTTTTAGATTAATAATAAGAATTTAGTGTTGTGATATATAAAAATAAAAGGAGTTTTGAATTTTTTGCGAGAGAAAAGTGAAAAAAAAAAAAAATTGGTAACGTGAAGAAAGAAGTTTGATATTTTTTTTAAAAAAAAAACAAAAGAAAAAAAATTTTATTGATGTGAAATAAAGATGAAATAATTTTTCATTTTTTGTAAGAGAAAAATGAAAAAAAAAAAAGTTATTTGATAATGTCAATAAATGTTTCTGATTTTTTTTTTTTTAAGAAATAAAAAAGAAAAAAAGTGAGTTGCCTAACGGGCTAATGTCCAAAGAATACCAGCATTGTAAACCTAAGTGGGCATCGCATTCAAATTCTACCAAGAGTGAAATGAACTTCACCCAAAAAAAAACAAAGAACTCCAGATTGAGAAAGTTTAAAGAACTCATCTAAAGTTAAAAGAAACTCAGCAAAAGCTATTTAAAAGTAAACATAAAGAAGTTCTTCAATTTTTATTTTTATTTTTTCAATTTATTTCTTCCTTGTGCCTATACCATCATGATAACGGTATGCGTGTTCTGCGGGTTGTGAAGTAAAGGTGATTTTCGTAGCTGAGTTGATAACATTGAATTTTGAATTGAGGGGAGAAGCTAGCATTTGAAATTTGGAAAGATAAAATTGAAAAAAGGAAATTGAGGGGGGCAAAACTAAAAAATAAAAAATTTAAGGGTAAAATTTTAATGTTTTAAATTTTTTTTTGGGGGAAAACATGGTCATGTAGCTCTGTTATTGACTTTGATAATAAGTTATAATGCATTAATTTAAAGGAAAACTTCACTTATAATTCCTAATCTTTTATTATTTTTGTTGAAAAAAGGTACCCAAAGTTGAATAATATTCTAGCAGGTGTGTTTGGTTCGAATAAAAAGTTGAATAATATTCTACTTTTTTCAAAAATAAATCATATTTTATTCAATTTTTTCAAATTTTTTCTTACAAAGCCAAACTTCGTAATTCACGTTGTGAATTAGAATAATATTCAGATTCGAAAAAATTCAACACCCAAACAGACGGGTATCAATCTTTCAATTTGTTTCATTTTCAACAATTTGTTAGAATTTTCTATTAAATCTTACCAAAATAACCAAAATACTCATGTTTATTTTTTCAAAAAAAAAAAATTATAAAAAATTTCAAAAATTAAGGCATGAGTATTTTTGTAAATTCAGTTAAATTATGATCAACAACTAAATCCTATCAATTTTCGTTCCTTTTTTTTTTTTCCTAAAAAAAAAAAGTGGGAAATTTTGGAAATTTTGATAAGATTTAACAGAAAATTGTAACGGATGGTTGAAATTGAAAAAAAGTGAAAGATAAATATCTTAAATTGACACCTTTTAAAGTTTGGGTATATTTTTAAAAGTGATGAAAAATAAAGGATTATAAGTGAAGTTTTCATTTAATTTACATTTACAAAGATTTCGAAAGATGCAGAAGTATATTGTATGAACAATATAAGATCACATATTCGGGTTCATTTGGATTTGCGATTTAAAAATAGCGATTTAAATGTGTGATTTGAGTAATTATTAAAAATACAGTTAAACGTTTGATAAAATCACAGTTTGACCTTTAAAATAGTAAGTTAATCTTTTAAAATTCTGCGTTTTCGAAAAAAGTACCACATTGCCTGTGATTTGAAAAAATTGTTTTCTGCGTTTTCAAATCGCAATTATTTAAAAACGCAATTATCAAACGGTTTATTTTCTACGATTTGGTTTAAAATCGTACTTTTTGTTTATGAAATTACAATTTCAAACGCATCCTTCATAAACCACCGTAGGAGAAAAAAGAAAAAGAAAAAGAAAAAGAAAAAAGGTATCCATAAACCAATTAATATACCAAATGCATGCACCACAATGTTTGAGTGGAAAGATGGAAAATTAATTCTTGGGGGACAATATAATTTATAATTATTTAATATAGGCGATTCATATCACTCCGTTTGGCAGTTGGGAACTGGTTCCAAAATAAAATGTTCATGAATAGAGCATTAAAACATCTCTTTTTTATTTTATTATAACACGATTTCCCATGGGACACATCAGAATCATTAATCATTTAATTCCCTATGTACTTGAAAATAAGTGCAGAGCGGGTGAATTTTCTGGATTGTGGTCCTGTTGCGTCATATATATATATATGCACGTTGTTAATTACGTACCCTGAGCCAAAAAAGGATATTTAAATTTTTTTAAAAAATTATATTAACTTTTAATATCAAAATGGTTAATTTGATTTTCTTTTAAAATAAAATTGTAAGGGTTTAATTTCATACTTTTAACTCGAATTAAGTAGTTAATGTCATAACATTTTGTCTTTTTGATGCTCCAAATATTTTTTGTAATATATATATATATATGCACGTTGTTAATTAACCATAACAGGATTCGACGTTTTTTCTGCTGGCATTACGCCCTCCCCATCCCTGATCGGACCTCTGTTGTTGGTTTTTATTAAAGCATTCCTAGTGAGCCTTCTAATTCTTCTCTAAATTTTAGCTCAAGAATCTATTTTTTTGATTTTATCTATCACTTTTAAAAGACTTCCTACATTAAACTCTTCAAATCTTTATCTATTTCAACTAAATATTAATTTTTTTATTGGTTTTAAGCAACCACTCCTAACAAATGAAGAGAGAGGAAAAGTGAAAAGTGAAGTAAAAAGAGAGAGAAATGATAAAATATTAAATAGCTCATAAAATTTGTAAGCCAAATTTATAGTGTAATTTTGACAAAAGTTAAAATAGAGAAATTATAGAGAGTTTGTAGGAGTAAGATTTTTTGAGTTTTTCACCAAATTTTGATGAAAAATTTGAAATGGAGAGCTCACTAGGGATGCTCTTTTAGTCCTTTTCTTTTTTTTTTTTGCTTTTTTGTGTTAGTTCTCGCAGTTTACTTGTTGCATGTTCAAGGATTGCTGGATCTTATGGCTTTTTTAGCTTAGATCCGCCATCTCTTAATTTTTTTAGTGAGCTTCCTTGTAAAGAAAGGTTCTCTATTGTGTTGTCCCCGTAATCTTTGTATTTGTTTTGGTAGCTGTTCTCAAGTCAGTTTCTAGCTTTGTGTTTAGGGAGTCTTTTTAGGAAGTCTTTTTGTTCACTGTAACTTGGCTCTTTGGGGTTTTCTTCATTCAAACTTGGCCCTTTGGGGTTTTCTGAATGAATGAAGATGGAGTTTCTATTAAAAAAAAAAAAAAGGGTACCCTTTGTAACGCTCCGCCTTTTATAAAAAGGCGTAAGTGAATTTTTTTTGAATTTTTCACGTAACGTTACTAACTCACCAGAGTTAAATGTTAGCAGCGGAATATTTTTTTTTTTCAATGATAACACATCAGAGCTTCTAACAAAAATACTTCAAAATATATATAAAGAGTGTAATTAAATAATTACACATTAAAATAGCATTTGTGCCACATATGGCACATATAATTTACAACCAAAATACTCACAATAAATATAAATATTGTTTTGCTAATATAATAATAATAATAGACTAAATATAGTAATCCATAAAAATGGGAGACATCCCATCCTCAGATACTGCTACCAAGATCACCTAAAGTTCTGGACAATCCTGATACTCTTCTTCTTCATAACCTAGTGAGTCTACTGTTTTCAATAATATTATAATTGCTGATTTATTACAAATAAATATCACAATGCAATGGCATAATAAAATGACAGTTTTATATCCACAGTCTTATTATAAAATAAATCATGAGCTTCTTGCGTTCAATCTTTAGAGACGTAACTCTAACACATAGATTCAAGGAAACGTAATTCCTGTCTTACGTGTTATAAGAGACGTAACTCCCTGATGCAGGAGGATCCGAGTTTGATGACGCTGAGCTGTCAGATTGCACAATAATGGCCCTGAAATACCTGGAGCAGGCGGATCAGCGCAAAATTGGCAAGAAATCGTAATTTGGCTTAATTTGGGCTATTTACGAGTGCGCTGCAGTAATTTGGCCATAACTTTGGCTACGAGTATCCGTTTCGCGCATATGACCCCAATTCGGAAAGCTCTCTTCGGCGCGCACGTCGTGGCCATCGAGCTTTGCTCGGTGCGCCTCGTTTTGAGCCCCAAAATCCGCTGTTTTCCTTGTCAAAACCCTAATTTTAGATATTTTTTTTCCATTTATGGTAACTTTTCGTTTATTATTTAGGAGGTGATTCTGAGCCCGATTTGGGCTAGATTTTCGATAGAATACTTATTTTATTACGTATTTCGTTTTATTAGGGTTTTCGGGATTTTACTATTTTTGGCAAAAATTCTCCTAAACCTAATTTTCAGCTATTTAAGCCCGGCTTGTGGGCTTTTTTTTCGACAGCTTATTGTTATTGATTAATTATCAAAATTCAGAGTTTTCTCTCTGTTTTGGGCGAATTTTCTTGTTTCTTCCTTGCAAAGTACTTGTTGATTAGCCTACAGAATAATCGCTATTCTGTTCCAGCGTCACTCCCATTTAGCGAATGATAGGAGACGTAACTCCCGTTTAGCGAGTTCTAAGGAGACGTCACTCCTCTAACAATTTATTATCTTTTTGTCACAGACATACGTTACTCCCTGTTCCGTAGGCAGACGTAACTCCCTATTCTGTTGTTTATTAATATTTTTGGCTTAGACAGACGTCACTCCCTGATCCGTTGGCAAACGTCACTCCCAACTTTGTAATAATTAAATTCATTAATTAAAATAACAAAATATGCAAAATCCACATGCGCAAATAATTAAATAAAACAGAAACCACAACATTATGGAAATTCAGCATCACCCTCAGTGAGTAAGAAATACTCACAGTTATTACTTTGCTTCAGAAAAGTGTTCACACAAATATTAGCTGCAATATAATTTAACACCAATAATAGTGAATTAGTACAATCCACTAACTAAACTCATATTAACTATATTTTCATTTTTAACCCTTAAACCTCATCATAATCTCTAACATTATTTAGACTTAATAACGGCATATAAAATGGTTTAATTATAATGCCACATATTTCATGTAGGCATCATAACAACATTTATTATTAAATGACCAAAATACCATTGTTCTTTAAAAATGGTTATTTACATAACAACCATATATAAATAAATCACATAAGTATAATATCCTATTTTTTAAAAAAATAGATATAACAGTTAATATAACTAATTTGCCTTAGTTATAAAATAATTTCAATTTTATATTCTATAAAATTGAGCAGAATAACAGCATTAATATTTAATAATGTCTAATATTACTTTTAAAAACAATTGAGCGGCGCAACGCCATTTTTATAAAATAGTGACATTTATTCAGGCATCACAACAACTTGTTTTATAAATTATTTGTGCCACTTAAAAGCCCTGTTTAAAATACAACATAAAATATTAGATAAATAAAACTCATAAAATTACCAATATTAAAATAACATTCTATATAAAACTAAATATCCCTTCTTCTTCTTCTTTTTTTTTTTTTTTTTTTTTTTTGTATCTTTTCTTCCTTCTTTTTCTTTTTCTTTTTCATTTCTTTGTTCCTTTTATTTTACCCACCGACACACACAGCAGGTACCCGAGAGAGAGGCAGAGAGACAGAGAGAGCTTACCTACAGTAAAGGAGATGATGGTTTTGATTTGAAGGAAATTAGAGGCTTTTCAAGAGCTGGAGTTTACTCCTGTTTGGTCTAGAGGAAGAGTAAGGTATGCTGGTTTATGGGTAAAACGACAGAGGAGGTTCCCCTGTTTGGTGCTTTAGTAGAGACGAGAAGTGTTCTCTTTTGCTGGGTTTTCTTTTTTGGCTTTGCTTGAGAAGAAAATAAAAGAGATTTTGCTAGAAAAAGAGAGAAGCTTCAAGAGCTTTGAGAGCAAAAAATCACAGAGAGTTGCAGAGAGTGAGAGTTTCGGTTTTCTTTGAGGTGTGTAGGATGATCACAATGCAAGCTTCCTATTTATATGATTTTTGATGGCTGGATTTAACCCTAGTGTCTTGTGATCGACGGCTGGGGCGTAAACGTGCTCAGCAAGTTGGTCTGTTGCAAGGAAATAAATATCTTTATAAAAGGAAGAACGAGAAAATGTGGAAGAGGAGATGCACCTGACCTTGGAGAAGCTTGGACGGTCAGGATCCACTTGGATTAAACCCATCCAAGGCTGAAATAAGGGCAGATGTCTAGTGCAGGTTGAAGGAATAAAAACCAACAAATATCTCTTTTTATCAACAAATTAGAGAGAGAAACTTGTCTTTCGGGGGAGGAGGCCTCACGCCTCCTCCTCCTGGCTTTGTTTTTTGGCTCTGTTTCTCCTTGGCCGTTAGGGCCAGGGTTTTGTTCCCCCTGGGTCGTCCTTCCAGTGGTAGATGTTGTCTCCAAGCCATTAGGGCTGTTGGAGTTTTCTTCCTCCCAGTGCTACACTGGTGGAGGTTGTTTTGTCTTTGTTTTTTTTCTTTCTTTTGTTTTTCTTTGTCTTTGATTGGAGCAAGCAGAGGCTCTTGGTTTCTGGTTCGTGGAGATAGACGGGTGTTGGAGAATGGCCGGCGGAGATGTTGTTCAAAGTTAGATCTGCATGTTAACCTCGGTTGGCTTTTTTTTCGACAAGAATCTTCCTGTTGCGGTCTTCGGGCTTCTCCGGTCTCGATGGTTACCTGGCGGGTCGTGTTGCTCTCTCCTGGTCGGCGCGTGATCAGCACACGCCGGGGGTCTTCCATCCTGCCCCTGCACGTGCGGGTTATGGCTTGCTTTTCCGGCTTCGCAAGGTGCCGATTTGGACTTCTGAAGGCAATCCGTTGGTGGGGGGGTTCCCGGAGACGACGTGTGTTCCGTACGCGCTGGTTTCTCCGGTTGTTTGTTTCCTGTGCTTGTATTCCAGTGCTTCTTCTTGTTTTGTTTGTATATTCTTTACTTGTTTTACAGTCTACTGGTCTTCGGTAGCTGCTTTAAGCTAGGGTTTTTCCTTACTTTGTGGTTAGAGGTTCTTTACCTCTACTCACTACTTTCGGCCGTCAGCCTTGGTTTAGCTTTGCCTACGGGCGTTTGTAATGCCTTCTTTCCTTTGATTTGTGTATGTTTCTGATCGTTGTAACCCGTTTGGGTGATTTCCGGGCGTTTGCTCCGGTAATGAAGAAGGTGTCTTTTACGTTTAAAAAAAAAAAAAAAAAAAAAATCAACAAATTAGTACTTAAGTTCTAACGAAATTGTAATCTTTTGCTAACTAAGTTTTCCTTTTCCTTTCTCTTATAGCAAATGGATTGGGCATCACGTTGAGGTTGGCTGGGTTTGTAAAACATGTGGGGCTGCTGGGTCTTAATAAATAGCAATGGGCCACAAATCATTATTATTTAAATTTCGTCCAGATCAGGGTACCATTTTTTGTGGGTATTTTTGGGAACTAAACGGAGTCCAAAAATTATGAAATTTGGAAGGTAGTTAGAGAACTTCGAGACGAGCGTTCTGGCTTTTGAATCAACCAAAACGAAGTTCGTTTGACCCTGTTTCCGTTATTCCAAAGTTTAATGTCCGTTTGAATTTTTATTAAATTAAAACTATAAATACTTCTAAATGAATATTTATTTTCATAAATATTTATATTTATTCTTTCACATTATTATTAGGTCTTAAATCATATTTTAAGATATTTTATTTAATATCTTAAAATACGGGATGTTACACTCTTCTTGTAATTTGAAAAGGTAGATTTGTTTTTCACGTTTCCAAACCAACATTCGTTTTTCAAAGGCACTCCAGTATAGAATAAAACTTTCAACAATTTTGTTTAAGAACACGTTTTTCACCTGCAGAATTTGAATTGCATTGCCTTTGTTCACTCTGGCAAAGTCTTAAGGTTGCCATCAGTAGCTACAGTAAAAAAAGTTGCAAGGTTAAGTAGTCCCGACCAAATAATTTATCAGAAGGAAGAGAGCCTTGCAATTTGTTGGAATTTCTCATAAGAGACCTAGAAAACGAATTGCCACAGACCAAGCCTAGCCGATGTCGGAAAGAACCCCTTCCATAGTGCTCTTAATCCTTCAAATCTAACTGTCTTCATCAGACAATCATAAGAGCTGCTATACTTAATCTTCCCTTCCTTGTCTGCCGCCTGGTTCAACATTCTTGTCTTTACTACATCAACTGGACAACTCAAGCAGTTGCCGAAAGACCCGACATAATAGAAGCTAACGTGTAGGCATATATAGATATTATCTTGAGCTACCTGGTTTTGAATAACAAAACGTTTTGCATGATCATAGCATGCTAATTCTCCCATATTCACCAAAAATGCTCTCTGTACATTTGGAAAAACTCCTTTCCAAAGTCCTCCAAAGCCCTCCATGCGCACAATCTTGTTTAAAGCATCAAAGGGCCCTGAGTATCTAGGTTGGAGACCTTGGCTCACCATCCGGCCATCTGCTTGCATCCTCACCTTAACCAGATCGGCAGGGCTTGCCACTACCTATATTACCAATGAAAATATAGAAAAAAATCAACACGGATTTTTCCTTGTTAAACCAATATATGTTGCAGTATAACGTCATTTTGCTACCATGACATAAATTTGTTCATCCAGACATGACATGACATGGTCATCATTTAGCGATAAAGCTGTTGTAGACTGAAGATGCCTAAAATCCTAGGCCTAGTGACCAGATATGAAATAGAAACAGTGGATTTAAGGAGCCTCAATAAATGAGGACGCAGATAATCATTTTCCGAGCCAGTGCTTCAACAGGAGTACATTCATTTGAAGGGTTAAAGAAGTTTCTTATATTCTGTAAGAGGACAAAAGATTGAAGAGCATAATGCCCCTACTTCTAAATTTTTATCCAGTTGACGGGGTTGTTTGTCAAGGAGCAATATATTACAGTACTGTTTATATACTTTTTTTTTTTATTTTTTTTTTATTTTTTTATACTTTTCACTACTAATCAATATCAAAATATTCCCACTTTTTTCACTTTTTTATATCATATCAATAATTTTTTATTACTATTCAAATAAAAAAATTTACTACAATACAAAACTTTTTCACTTTTTTATACAAATTCATTTTATTTTATATCACATCATCACTTTTTACTAATTTCAAAAACTAACAACCCACTACTCTGTTCTGTAATGTCACTTGCCAAACAAACCCGACATCCTCTGTGGAACAAATGAATGGTTTCAAATTTTCCTCTTGAAGTCAAAGGAATGCATGATGATTCTTCATCATTCTAAAAATAAGAGCTCCACGAACATCAACTATATTGTAAGATGTAATGCCTAGTTGGAGCCCTCAAAGATCAGTATGCAACAGAGAAACCTAGAAACCAACTCTGTCAATAAAATACAAGAAGTGTTACACTTAGCAATTTTTTTTTTTCTAAAAGTTCATTCCCAAATGATGTGTCAATCATGAATGAGATATACTATTTTGAAAAATGTGTCATCATCTCATTCGGATGGTGACACATCATTTGAAAACCACTTTTAAAAAAATAAAATTGAGAAGTAGAATATTTTCCTATAAGTTAATGCAAACATTAAGGAGTATATTGTTGAAAGTGCTCTTCCAAGGGGAGAATCCACGAGGCCTCGATCCCACTCGACATGGATTCCAAACTTGTTGGGCTGATTTCCCTCAAAGTTAATCTGACATTTCTTCATATTTCTCTCACAAAACAGATTCTTGTCACTCCTACAGTGATTTAGATAGTCCATTATAGCTCCTCCAAAGGGTGTTCATCATACACACTTCTTTCTAAACCATTAGTCACTCACAGCTTTAGAGGGTTTATGTTACAACAGGATAATGGCACAGAGGAAACCGTAAGGCAGAGGACTGTGGGAACTTTGGGTCAGAATTAGAAGCAGCATGGACTCTACTTCAATGTGCATGGGCGAAGAGGACTTCCAAAAGATTATTGTTAGGCTTAATATCTTTTTTAAATTAGGATTAATAAGTTATTTTCTGTGATACCTTAGGATTTGCCATCTTAGTTTGCTCTTATCATTTGTTTGCTATAAAAGAAGTCCCTTCGGAATAAAAGACAATCAACTGAAAATTTTCCAGCAAGTTAATCTTGTCAATGAGGTCCAGGAATTAACCTACCTTTAATTTTAACCTTAATTATCTTCTCTTTCTTAACTTAGGGTTTCCAAAATAGGAAACCAATCTAAGAGACCCTGCTTCTTTACCAGTCTCCAAGCCCCTCACGCGATCAGCTTCGGTGGCCCATAACAAATTGGTGTCAGAGCCAACAATGTCGAATAAATGTTTAGATCATGTGGAGGCTGAGGTGGGCTCCTCGAATACCAATCAAGCAAGATTGAGCTCGGCACACCTCCTCAAATCCTGAAGGAGGATTAACCCAAATCAAGCAAGATTAACCACATACTATCGTAAGTTTTTACAACATTATGGTATAATAGATCACCATATAACCCAAATCCTGAAGAAATATTCTTTCATTTGGCCTTCTCTTGCGGAACAAGCTTTCATGCACAACTCAAACAAGTAATGACTTAAGCCCTCAATTTGAGTCTACCGGATTTCTCCAAGACTTTTGTGGTAGAATGTGATGCATCCGGTTCAGGGGTGGGGGTTGTTTTGATGCAAGAACAACCTGTCAACGTACAGCTTACTTCAGCCAAGCTTTGCATGGAAGAAATTTAGCACTCTAGACATATGAGAAGGAAATGATTGCTCTTGTTTCTTCCATAAAAAAATGGCAGCCATACTTATTAGGGAACCGATTTATTGTGTGGACAGACCAAAGGAGCTTGAAGCATTTGTGGCAACCAAATCATCTCCACTGATGCACAGCAGAAGTGGTTGGTAACTTCAGCTCAAACCAGTTTGCAAGTCTTCTTTTCAGTCCAAAGGTCCTGGGCGTGGTCCTTCGGATCAGGAAAGAGCCCGTATAGCCGCTGATGAGATTTCTTCGCCGGAGGTCTTGATGGAGAAAGGCTTTGGGTCTTACCCAGTGAGCAATGCTTTTTCATCAGGTTCGGGGGGCGCTTGCATTTTATCTTCGGTGGCAGGCTCGGTGATGGGGTTGCTGGAGGTTGGGTTTGAGGTTTTTTCAAAGATTCATCGAGATGGGCTCGACCCGGTGAGCACTGATCCTGATTTTTTGGCACCTTAACCTAGTTCCGTTGTGTTGCTTGTGCAAAATTCAGCCAAGTCGGAGTGGTCTTCTTCGGCTGCTATAAGTTCCGTGATTGGGTCTGTTGCTTTTGGTGTTTTTCATTCGTGGGAGGTTTCTTTAGGTGACAAGAAGGATTCTCAGATGGATGTGGTGCATAGGCTGTAGTTTGCGAAGAAGCCCCAAGTTTTTCCGATTATAGTCCTCTACGACAAATTCTGATGACGATGGTTTGGTCCTTTCGCTGGACGAGATTCACAGGTCGCAGTATGTTAAGAAGACCCGAATCACGATGAGTGTTGATGTGGATTTTCTTCGGCGGGGTTTTTTGAAGCCAAGGCCCTCTAGTTCTCAGGGAAGTTCTTCTCTAGTAGTCCCTCATCCCCAACTGGTGTTGGAGGTTTCTTCGGCACAAGTCAGTAATCAGGAGGGTTTTGTGGATGATCTTCACTTGTCTGTAGGGACGGTTGTTTCTCAATCCTATTTGGGTTGTAGCTCCTCGGACATTCTTTCCGATGACAAGGATGGGGTGTCGAATGGTGAGGAGGTCGAGGATCCCTCCTTGAAGTTTTCGAATGCCATTGAAGAGGACTTTCTTCGGATTGTAAAGCTTGCGTGTCCAAAGAACAAAGGTAGGAGGGAGGTGTTGAGTCTAAATAGCTTTATTAACTACGGCGATGCAAGCGTGTCTTCTCGACGAGGGAAAGACAAGGCTCACGTGCTGTAGTGTATATGCCCATGTGAGTTTTGGGTTTGAGGGTCTTAGGATTGAGGGTCTATTTGGGTTTCTTCTTGTGGGCAGTTTTTTGTGGGCAATTTTGTTTGTTCCTGTGTACGTAGGAGCGCCTTACACATTTTTTATAAAATTATTACTAATAAAAAAAAAAAAAAGTGCTTGGTTATGACTTCATCATAGAATGTAAAAAGGCGTGCGATAACTCAGCCGTGGATGCCCTTTCTCTTTCTCAAAGGCATGAAAGTGGGGACTTACAAGCTATTTTCCAGCCCATACCCCATTGGCTGGAACCAATACAAGAAAAGGTGTAAGGCTCACCCGAATTGCAAGAACTAGTCAAAGAAAATTCAAGATGGAGAGGCTGTAGGTTCTTGGGGCTATCGATTGGGCCTGCTCTTCTTCAAGGACCATATGAACCTCAAGAAAAACTTCTATCTCATCTCCCATATTATTGAAGAATTCTATTCAAGCACTCGTGAACACTTGCACCTGATAAGGGTTGTGTTTTATTTGGTAGCTATAAGCTCTCACGTCAAAATTTTTATTAAGCAATATGATATTTGCCAAAACCGTAAGGCAGAAACTACACGTCCAGCTGGGCTATTGCAACTCTGGCCAATTCCCTCCCAAATTTGGGTTGATATCTCAATGGGCTCTATTGATGGTCTCCCAAAAGGCAAGAGGTAGAACCACCATCTTGGTAGTGGTTGACTGTTTTTCCAAATATGGTCACTTTACTCCCATCAACCACCCCTAAACGGCTTACACCATTGCTCATGTTTTCTTTCAGCAAATCTTTCGATTGCATGGGATGCCACATTCCATAGTTTGAGACCGGGACCCGGCATTCACAAGTACATTTTAGCATGAGTTATTCTGTTTGAATGGTACTAAATTTAATTTAAGTCATGTGGGTCCAGATTTTTCTACTACTACAAATTGTTTTTGGAGTTCTCGCATGAATTGGATTTCTTTACTAGCCGACGCCGACGTGGGGTCCTTTGTTGTAGCTGATATCCAATTCTATTACTAATTGATTTGTAGAATTGACAATCGACTTTGCTCCTTACGAAAGGAGTGTTGCACAGCGTGAATACACAGCAAGAAAGAGAGTCTCACTTCGCCTCACAATGTTATAGTGCCGCACGGGCATTAAGAAAAAAATGGAGTTCTCTCTTTTGTTAGTTTTTTCTCTTTTGGGTGAATGTAAGAATTGGGTATATTGGAGCTTTGGATTTTTAGTGATTTTTTCTCTACTATTCTTTGTATTCCATCTTTTGATATTGAATTTCCTCTTAATCGTCTCTGCTCGTGGATGTATGCTTATTAAGTCGAACCACATTAAATCTCGATGTGTCATGCGCAATTGGGTTATTTTTATTCTGTCTTTTCTGCTTCTTTAGGATCCTAAAATTACTGTCACAACAAATACTTCAACGTGAAAAACACCTTTTGAGGGACGTGAACCACCCTCACTGCTTGCCTTTGTTCCTGGTACCACCAATTTGGAATTGGTGGAGCAAACTCTTATCCAAAGAGATAGTGTTGCAGGATGTTAGGGAGCATTTACGTGAAGCCCAAAATCGCATGAAGTTAGTTTATGATAAGCACAGTTTCAGGTGGGCGACTGGGTCTACTTACGTCTACAACCATAACCGCGGTCCGTAACTCCTCCCTTAATGTTAGAAAAAATCTGAAACTTGCTCCATGTTTTTATGGACCCTATAAAAATTTCTAGAAGATCGGACAAGTTGCATGTAGGTTGGAGCTAACTCATGGATCCAAAATTCACCCTATATTTCTGTAATACCCCAGATTTTAAGACAGAGCATCTTGAATAGAATCTATGGCGATCAATTCACGCTTTTAATTGCTCGATCGACATTATTCTAATAATTTTCCATTTATGCGCCACCTGTTTTAAGTGGTAAATTAGTTGGGATAATAATATTCTTAATATTATCATAGGTGAATATTTTGTAGAATAATATTAATAATATAATAATATTATCAGTGTAATAATGTTATTCAAAAATTAACATTATTTATAAAATAAACTGGACTTAAAACGGGTTTAAAATTATACCCTAGTGTGTTATTAAATGATAAGGACCTAATATAAAAATACCTGCAAATTAACTTCATCTGTACCGATATCTCTGAGGAGATTCGATGCATCATTTCTTCTAGACAGCTCAACCCCCTCGTCATTTCCCTCACGTCACCTGTGCAAACCAAACTTGCTAAGCAAGTTTAGCAAACTTATAAATTAGCCCCCTCCTTGAACAGAAACTCGCACCATCAGTGTTAATCACTAAGCTATTTCTTCTTCTTTTCATATATTTCTTTCCTTCTTCATTATTCTTTTCTTCTTCTCGGGAGAATCTGAGTGAGAAACTGAGATTAAGAGAGATGAGAGCTGAGGGAGAGAAAAACACAGAGAGACCCGGTTCCCCTTTTCTTCTCCCTGTCTTCTTTCTTCCTTTCTTCTTTCTTCTCTTCTAAGACCGAGAGACCCGAGAGGGAGAGAAGCCAACTGAGGGAGAGAGAGACACCGTGAGAGAGAGAGCCAGAGAAGAGAAATCGGGAGGCAGAGATTCATGGAGAGTCGAGAACCGTGAAACCGAACCCGTCAACGGTGGGTCAACGGCGGGTCAACAGTGGGCCGACCGGAGGCCGAACTTCCGGTGGAGCCAGAGGACCCGACGGACCCAGACCCGAATTCCGACAAACTGAGACGCGACGTCCGGTGGATCGTTGGCCGGTTGAGCTGGGGGTGATTTTCCGGCGGTTCTGGCCGGAAATCCGGCGACGCCCAGTGTCGATTTTTCCGGTGAGCTAAGAGCATGATTTTCGGCGATCCTTCGTTGAATTTCTGGTGGATTTTCACAGAAAATTCGCTAGGTAATTTCTGATGAATTCTAGTTCAAATTGTTATGGGTTTATGAGTTGTTGGAATCCTCTTTGATGTTGGTTGATTTCCTGGTTGAGTGGAGTTCGGTCGATTATGGGTATTTTGGTGTTGTTTCTGTTCTGACCCGTGAGTGTGTTTGGTGTGTGTGTTGGCAGGAGAGGTTTCGGTTCTGAGATATTTTGGATTGTTTATGATTATAGTATTTTGGACATATGGGTTTTGACTCCTGATGGCTATATTTTGAGGGGTATTAGCTGAGTTGAGTTGTGGTTTTTGTAGTTGGCAGAATGATATGGGTTTTGGGTACAAATTTGTGGTGTATTGAGAAGTGTTCGGGTTTGTTGATGATTTTGGTGTAAAATGATTTTGGGTGTTAAAAGATCTGTAAATTAACTTCCAAGATAATCAATTAAGATTGTTATATGGTTTAATTAAAAATCATGGCAATAATATTGAGTTCCTTAAAATCATGTTAATAAATATAATTAATATTCACGAGTATTAATGTTAACACTTTGTGTACAAATATATATCTATTGCAGAGAATGAGCTAGTATGAGAACCGCACTAAATGGCTGTAAGTATCTCTATACTTACTGAGGACGAAGCTGGTGGATTTTTCCATAATATTGTGTTTACTGCATTATTTAATTTGTTTGTGCATGTAAATTTGCACGTTTTATATTTTAATTAAACTGTTTAATAACAAAGCTGGTATGTAACCGTAGGTTTACAGGCCAGTGGGACCTTAGGTTCCCGTAAAGATAATAATGGAATGCTGTAACCGTAGGTTTACAGGCCAGCTGGGACCTTAGGTTCCTAGCCCAAGATTAATTAAGCTTTAAGTGAGGAGACCGTAGGTTCTCGGGACCGTAGGTTCCCACAACTCGCTAATACGGACCGTAGGTTCCATCATGAGAGGAGTGCAAAAAATGATAATTAAACTTTGCATATAAAACTGTCATATTAATTACTGCTTTATAATTATGTATATATTCAATTTATGACTGTGATTAGCTACCACGGATTATGTATTGCATATATGCGTGACTATAAAGTCATATCTGCATTGTGTGGGATTTATTAAATAAATCATCATTCATTATATTATTGGAAACAGTGGACTCACTTAAGTTGTTTTGTGTTTTATTACTATATATATATATGTACAATGGTGCAGGTTTTATAAATGAAGATTAGAGCGCAAGAGGTTTTGAAGCTAAGGACGTATAGTTTGCATTTTTTTTATAGTTTATTGTGTTTATAACATTTTATGTTGACAAGATTGCTAATAATTTCCATGTATTCTCTTGTGTGACTATGGACACATGTATTCATGTATTTGTTCTAAGTATTTTCTAATGGATGTCTAGAGGTATTTGATTTAGAAGCTTTGATGTGTTATTTAATCTAAGTCTGTTGGATAAATTATATTCCGCTACCAATTTATAACTCTGATGTTTTAGTAATGTCACGTGAAAATCAAGAAATTTTCACTTACGTCTTTTTGTAAAAAGGCGGGGCGTTACAATTTCATGTGTCTCTCCTTAAGAAACAAGCTAGGCACAAGAGTTGTCGTGCAAGCTACACTTCCTCCCCTGGATATCATGGATAACTTTTTAGTACCAACACCTCAAGCTATTTCGGATCACTGAAACAAGAAAAACCAGCAGGAGATATTGGTCCATTGGCAAGGCTTTGTCCCTAGTTGAAGCTACTTAGGACAACTTTGCTGACTTCCAGCTCCGCTTTCCCTCCTTCGCCCTTGAGGACAAGGGCCTTTTAAAGGGAGGAGGAATGTTACAACATGATAAGCGGGCAAAGGAAACCGTAAGGCAGGACTGTGGAACTTTGGTTCAGAATTAAAAGCAACATGGACTCTACTTCAATGTGCATGGGCGAAGAGGACTTCCAAAAGATTGTTGTTATCCTTGTTATCAATGTTACACACTAGTGTGCTCGGCCATTGCTTGTAGGTCGAAGACTTCAACACATCTATTGTCTTACCCTCATCCCATTCTTTGCTCACAGAGGTGTCAACAAAGTGTAAACGAAGCAAAGCTACCCGTGAGCTCGCTGAGGCTTGACTCGATAAAGCTTAGCTCGTGCACTACTCGGTTATTAAACGAGCCATTTGTGGACACAAAACTATACTCGATTATTAAACGATACAAACCCGTAAAAAACTTAGCTCGCTCGTTTATATGATACTAAATCTTAGAATTTAGGTGATATACTGATATGACATAGTGTATCTTCATTATATAATGTAAATTATGTATTAAACATATGATTCATCATTCATATCAACAAGAATTTTGTATGACTAGTGACTAAGTATGATCTAATCATGTAAATTATGTAATATGATCTATCAATTCATATGGATATGATATAAAGATTCATATGTGATATAATTAAGTGTGTGTGTGTGTGTGTATATATATATATATAAGCCTATATTGCTATAACTATAAATTATGGTCATATAATGTCATATAATTCTTAAATTCTAACTAATAAGTATACAATTCATAGTATTGTAAACTATAAAGATTAGGAACTAGTGGTACCTGGATTACTTTACCACAAAAGATATGTATTTTTTTTTTTGCGAGCCGAGTTGAGCTTAATTTTTAAAACTCGTTATGAGCTCGAGCTCGTGATAAATTAGCTCAAGCTCGCCTCGAGCTCGTGATAAATTTAAATAAGTCGAACTTGGACATGCACTCGCCCCGAACTCGGCTAGTATACATCCCTTGAGTGGCAGGTCAATAGGCTTGTAATTAGTTATCTTATTTGATTAGGATCAATAAGTTATTTTATATGATAACTTGGGATTTTCTATCTAGTTTGCGCTTCTCATTTGTAAGCTATAAAAGAAGTCACTCAGGAATAAAAGACGATCAATTGCACAGTTTCCAGCAAGTTACTCTTATCAAAGAGATCCAGGTTTCCTCGAATTGGCCTACCTTTAATTTTCACGTTAAATATCTTTTCTTTCTTAAGTTAGGGTTTCCAAAATAGGAAACCAACGTAACAAAGACCTGCTTCTTTACCAGTATCAAAGCCCCTCATGCGATCAGCTTCGGTGGCCCATAACAGTTTACACTGTTGAGCAAAACTGTTCGGTTTTGAGTTCTTCATTGGAAATTTTAGACAAGGCTTTGTTCAAGACAATACCTATTCCTTTCTACATTTCTGAAATAGTGGGCAACTTCTTCACGGTAAGACTTTATACCATTTTATGTCTTGTGTTGGAATTGGGAAAATATCACAAGTCAATCGGCTACACTTGCCTCTCAATTATGAACTAATTCTATACAAAACTAATAATTAAAGAGCAACAACAATTAAATAGAAAACCTATAAATCGAAAAGACAAACGAGAGGGGCTCTTCTCTGAGCGATGAATCCGGAGAAACCGCCGATGAGAGCCTTGCCGGAGAGCGAAAGGGAGCCAGCATCAGCGCAGAAGACGTTCCTGAGGTGCTTGTAGCCGACGATCCGGATGGGCGTGTAGAAGAGGTGCCTGAGAATAGCTGGGGATAGGCCCTTGTAGAGCCCCACTGGGCCTTGCTCGCGCACAATCTTAGAGGCCACCCGGAACGCTTTGGTCCGCCCCGCCAAAGACTCACCGTGGAGCTGAAGCCTGGTCTTAGTCAGGTCTACCGGGAACGTCGTCGTCTCCGCCACCATGGCCGCGAGTGACGTCAGCAATATCTTCGTGTTGGCTCGCTTATCTTCGCTTGGTCTCATCGTTCATGGCACACAACACGGAGAGAGACAGAGTCTGAAACGAGGGCATCGTTTATTTGGTACTAAACGACACTCTCGTGATTGTCGCTTTGGCTTTGTCGTCTTTTTCCCTAACAAATTTCATGTTTAGAGCGCGAGGAACATTTGGCACGTGACAATCAGGGTGGAAACCGAGTGCGCGGTGACTGTGAGCATTGCTCCGCAGGACCTTCCCTTCGCCTTTCAATCTCAACCACTGGTGGCAAACCCAAAGGCTTGTTCAAAAGGAGTGTGAGACAGTGATGGCGACGGAGGAGGAAGCGACTTCGTTAGTGCGTAACCTAGGGATTCTGGACACTCTTAGTGACGATTCGATCCAAGAGATCGTCGGGAGCTAAAATGGCTTCTGTGCGGCCACCGAGGCCTTGTACATTACATATTTTTATCGTGGATGTGCAGTTGGAGTTGCAATTTGAAGACAGGGCAGTGCAGTTCACAGTGGCTCCTGTACATGCAGCAATTATTATGAAATTTCAAGAGCAAACAAGGTAACCATGCGAATTATATGAATGCATTAAAATATGATAATCATCAATAGTGTAACTGCATTGATGTTTTCCCCTTTCAGTTGGACCTCTAAAAGTCTTGCAGCCTCTATTGGGATACCTGTAGACGTACTCAATCGGAGGATAAATTTTTGGATAAGCAAGGTATCTGATAAAGTTTTTTTTATCATCAAGTAGTGTTTGACATACAATGATTTAATGGAAACCCCTAGCTCATTGTCAATTTCAATGACTCATCTTAGTGAATGATCAATTTGTGTTGGACACTTGATAGATTTAAGTAGCCAAAACACTGTCAGATTTACTGGCTTGGGAAAATTTCCTTTTTGGCTTACATCTTTCCTCATTATACTTACGATTGCTCCAATCTTCTTTATTGACTTTGTGGTCATTTTGAATTGAATGATTGGGAAGTCAACCTTTTGTCTTTTCTTTGTTAGCGCTGGCTAAAATTCAATCAGGTAGAGAGTTGGTATTCATTGAAGTTTTTTAATATCACAATCTTCAAGGACTGAAGTCAAGAGGAAACTAATTGCATTCACCTTCCCTTTTGTAATTAGGGAATCCTTGCAGAATCACTTGGAGCAGACTCTAGTGACCATGTGTTTACCCTGATGGAAGGCATGATTGAAGCTAGTAAGAATAGTGGAAATAGTGGGAGTTTCGAGGACCTTGTAGAAGGTGATGAGGACGGAGAAAGGTCTGTCGTCTCTGCCGAAGATCAACTACGGAGGGAAATGATTGTCTATGAGGTTAGTGATGCGAATTAGAGCATTCTTGATGAACTCTAAATATTCACACTAATGGGTTGTTTAAAAAACTGGTCCATTGTGTTTCAGATCCTAACTGTCTCTCATATAAATTTGGAAGTACTCAGACATTAGGCCCTGTTTTGAAGGATATTTTTTTTTTGATGAATAAGTAGAACTATTATTAACAAATGAATCAACTGTACAGAGAAACCAACAAAACACCAAAACACATTACAAATTGACACTAACTCAGTATGTTAACATCAATATTCCATTTGTGACACAAGTTGATGTTTTTCAGAGTCTTCTTGAACTTCCCTTTCCCAGAAACTCGGAACCTCACCTCCCAGAAAATTAACTTCAATATCTGATATTCAGTTCTAGGTTGACTTCCAAACTTTATCTCATTTCTTGTTCTCCAAAGACCGTACACAGCAGAGCTTAATATCAGTTTACATATTGACCCCATCATGGACTTAGACTTCCAAGTTCTACACCCTTCTTCTATCAAACCATCCCAACTAGTAGGTGTAAAATAACAAGTGAAAAGACATAAAACAGAGAAGAGAAGAACATAGGTTAACTCAAGAACTACATCTTTACTAATTCTCAGTCCACACTTCAGTTACAAGAGTGAATAATATATAGGGCTGTAAAGGGAAGCATATCCCATAAAACATGGAATGAAATATGCTGGAAACATGGAGTGCGTGAGTCAAGGGAGTTGGGCTGCTGTCAGGCGTGATGCATGGAGCTGTTGTCTTGTGTCAGCTTGGAACATGGGTTAGAGCTGCTCAGCTTGAGATGGTCTAGGCTGCGTGTAGAGTGGAGTGAATCTTGGATTGAGGGGTGGCTGTAGGCTATGCTGTAGGCTTATTTTCATGCCTGTCTTGAGAGTCCTTTGCAGAGGATATCTTATCCTCTAACAGTAGGAGGATTTAAGATATTACAACGTTGTAAACAGGTTTTCTAAAGTCGGGAACTAAACCCACATGAAAAGAATAAGTGGTCACGACTCTCAGTTCCATTTATGCAGAAAACACAATTTGTATCTCCCTTGTAACTCCAAGCCAGCAATTGATCGCCAGTGGTAAGCCTATTATTGACTGCTAACCAAAGGATGGAATAGCATGCTAATGCCAAACCAACGGCCACCAGTTGACAATGGCCTTTTTCTGTCGAAGATAATTCAAAGTATCAGAGCAAACATAGTAACCAAAACGAGATATGGACCACACAGGCTTATCAATCTCACCAATAGGCACTTCAGGTAACCTACTCTGTATATCAACTAACACCTCAGATCGTGCAGGCTTCCAGCACCATACTCCATTTTTTAAAACAGAATCCAGTTTAGCGTCTAACCAACTATGAGAGTCATACACAACTCTATAGCCAAATCTATCAACCAAGCCTCCAAATGGGTGCCAATTATCAATCCACATATGAATCTGACTCCTCGTGCCTACTTCAAACTTAATGAAGTCTCTAGCTAGGCCACGTATCTTCAATAACTTTCACCAATTCCAAGAACTGTTTTGAGGAATGCTCACACTCCAAAAGCTCTTCCCCTTTAGTAAGTATTCTTGGACCCAAGCAATCCATATCGATCCAGATTTAGCAAATAAACTTCATATATGCCTCATCATTGAAGAAATATTCCAAATTTCCAACTCCTTAAGCCCCAAGCCACCCTCATTTTTAGGGAAACAAATTTCAGTCCAAGACACTTTAGCCTTTGTAGCACACCCCTCTTTCCCCTTCCAAAGGAATGGTTAAATTTCTGGCTAATATCTTTGATAATCTTTTTAGGGAGAATAAAGATTCCAGACCAATAGACTTGAATGCTATACAAAATAGAGGAAAGAAGCTGCAATCTTCCTGCAAAAGACAGATTCTTAGAAGTCCAAGAGTCTATACGGCCAACTATCTTCTCAATAAGCACCCGGCAATCCCCTGCAGAGAGCTTAGAAGAGATAAGGGGGACTCCAAGATAGCGAACAGGAAGATGACCTTCCCTCATCTGTACCTTAGCAAGCAAAGAACCCTTCATCCTATCCGATACACCAGAACAAAACAGAGAACTTTTGAAAGGATTAGCTTTTAAACCAGAAAGTAATTCAAACTCCAACAAAGCAGCTTTAATGATGGATATGGAAGATAAAGTAGCATCTGAAAAAATAAGCAGGTCATCCGCAAAGCATAAATGGGTGAGTTTCATCTTAGAACAGTTGTGATGAAACTTAAATCCCGACCCTTCTCTAGTATAATCCTTCATTATCCTAGAAAAGACTTCCATAGCAAGAACAAACAAATAGAGGGATAAAGGATCCTCTTGCCTCAAGCCTTTCTCCCCTTTAAAATATCCAACCAAAGTCCCATTAAGGGAAATAGAAAATCTGGGAGATGTTATGCACATCTTGATCCAATTTGTGAATCTGGCAGGGAAACCAAAGGTGGAAAGGCAATGAACAATAAACTCCCAATCCACTGAATCATACGCCTTCATCAAGTCCACTTTCATGGTACATCTAGGAGAACCACCATTCCTATGATAATTTTGAACCAACTCTTAAGCCAGAAGGACATTCTTAGAGATACATCTACCCGGAATAAAAGCAGACTGATTCCTACTTATTGAGGAATTAAGAATAGGCAGCATCCTATTAGACAGAATTTTGGTTATGCATTTGTAAATAACATTACAACATGCAATAGGTCTAAAATCCTCCATAACCGAGGCATTTGGCTTCTTAGGGACCAAGGTTAATATAGTGGCATTAACCTCTTTAAGAAGCAAACCAGTATTGAAAGAATTCTATATAGCCTTAACAACATCCTCACCCACAACATGCCAAAAAGACTTGAAAAACTCAGCTGGATACCCATCCGGGCCAGGAGCCTTATTAGGCTTCATGATGAAAAAAGTACTCTTAATCTCCTCAACCGTAACATCTCTATCCAACACAGCAGCTCTATCAACTGGAACAATAGGAGAAATCAGGTGCTGAATTCTCTCAGCAGATGCAGCAGTGAAATTAGTACTCTTTGACCCCAAAAGCTTCTTATAAAAATCCACAGCCATTGCCTTTAACTGAGCAATGTCTTCCACCTTATTGCCTTGTTCATCATACAAGAAGGATATAGTATTCCTTGCCTGCCTACCTTTGAGAACCTGATGGAAAAAAACAAAATTTTGGTCACCAAGCTGCAGCCATTGGTTCCTTGCTTTCTGTTTCAAGAAAGCCTCTTCAGCTTTTGTGATGGAAACATAAGTATGAACACATTCCCGCTCTTTCTGAAGACAATCAGCCCTTCCTCTAAAGTCCAAAACAGTCCTTTGAGCCATATCAAGTCTATCTCGAGCTTGGATCACCTTGCTTCTAATATCACCATAACAACTTGCAGTATTAGTCTTCAAAACAACTTTAAGGGCTTTTAGTTTACTGCACAACCTATACATAGGCACTCCAGAAACCTCCTGCCCCCAACCAGCAGCCAACCAATCCTGAAAATCTGTGTTCTCCAACTAGAAATTACAGAATTTAAAAGGTTTTGGACCGAAACTCATCAGTGTACCCACTGTAATTATAGTAGGAGAATGATCTGAAACACCTCCAGAAGGAAAATCAACTTTGGTACCCCAAAACTTAATAAGCCACTCTTCATTTACCATAACTCTGTCGAGCTTCCTAGCCACAAAATCGGCCCCTTCACTCTTATTATTCCAGGTGAAAAAACAGCCACTAAACTTCAGATCAACAACTTCTAGGTTATTTAGACATTCCCCAAACTCCTGCTCATAAGCATTGAGCCTATCCGAACCCCACTTCTCAGCCAAATGTCTCACCACATTAAAATCTCCACAAAGGATCCAAGGATTAGGAAACACCCTATCCTTATGGTTTTCAGATTCTGCCATAACACCCTTCTTTCAAGAGGCTTATTAGCTCCATATACAAAGGACTGAAACCAAATGGACCCCTCTTTAAGATAATGTACATAGCAGCTCACACTTTGATCACATTTATCAATAATAGTGACATCAAACTCCCCTTTATCCCAGCATACACAGATTCTGCCTAAAAAATGATGCTCATAATTGAAGCAGAAACCCCAATCTGGAAACAAAGCAGCCACAATATCATTAGACTTATGAGCCTTAACTCTAGTCTCAATAAGGCAGACTAATTTAATCCTCTTCTCCTTTACATTCTCCGAACCTCATTTTGTTTGGAGGGATGGTTCAACCCCCTCACATTCCATACAAGGATGTCTATGAATGTGGAGAAAAACCCCTCATCATATCCACATCCGACTCCTCCAATTTACCCTTTCCTTTGTCCACAGGAACAGAAGTCTCCATTTCATCCAAGGCCTGTTGCAAAGCCATATTAGATTTCCTAACCTTTGCATCATCAAATTTTTTGCCATCCACCCTAGCTAGCAGCTGAAAAGAATTGGTCCAGTGGGAGCTATTATCTACTAAAATAGACCTAGGCTTTGGAATTTTCCTAGATTTAGCTACAGACCATTGACCAACACCTGAAGGCCCTGATTTATCAACCCCCTTAGCATTCTTTGGAAGCTTTTGTTGAACTGTTTGTTGGACTGGAACTATCTTCTTAGGCACCCAAACAGTCTTATCAGTCTTAGAGCAAGTATGTGTAGCATGTTCAAACAATCTACAATTCTTGCATCTAAGGATATTTACTTTCATGTATAGGGTAGCATCGGTTTGGTGTTTCATTTTTGGACTAAGGACTATAATCAAAAGCTACTCTAAATCAGGAAGGTCAAGCAGAATTATTTGTGCCCAAAAAAAGAAAAAGAAAAAGAGAGAGTAGGACTTTCTCTCTTCACTCAGCAAATGGCTGGCCTTAACCTCTAGCATTGACTTGTTGTTATGTAACCTTCCAGATTTTGCCGACACATTTTTTGCTGTGGCTGATCATAACTTTTTCAAATAGTAGTTTTTGAAATAGACTTCCCAAGAAGGGGGAAAAAAGCACTAAAAATGTGAACGCTAGGAGATAAAAGATTTTAGATTTGTTGCTTTTGGGAAAATTTAGCAAGCATCTCAGTTTTGGCAAGCCTTGGACAATGATTTGGTCAAGTATCAGGATTAAACCGAAGATGTAAATGTATTTATGCATCTTGATGAACTTTGTCAAGTGTCATATTGTTCCATGTATAACTCTAAATGGCATTTTCTTGGAGAAATTTATCATGGGGATGCTCACAAATTTTGGAAGCATGGCATTAGATCAAATGCATAATACTCTCAAGGTAAGAATTGTTTTAACTTGCCCCATAATTTGATTTAGGTACAGATAGCATGATTGCCAAGTAAATTACTTTAAACACGTTATTGTAGATGTTTCGTGTAGCTGATCCCCCTTATGATAAATCACTCCAACAGCTTCAGAGCTTCTAATCTGGTCTAGTATTTGAAGATAAGTTGGAACTAAGAGATGGAATGTACTTTCTGAAGAAATAATGAGTTGATAGAATTTCAACTCATCCTCTGAATCATTAAGCAATAGCACTGGTGAGACTTTTTGCAAATTTAAATGAAACAACAGTTGGAAATAATGCTTTCCTGTTCTCTTCATTGCTTGAGGTATCGCAGAATTGATGCCCAGATACTCTTCCCGCATTTTGGGAATGTCTACAGGCAGCGTTGCCAAAATTTCAGGGAGTTTTTTCAATCTGTATATAGACTTGAGAAATGGTCGATCTTTGTGGCAGGAGTGTCGCAATCATCCTGTTTGTTGATTCTAGTTAGAGTATCTTTGGGATGTTTTCCAGTGAATTTGTGGAGAGCGACTTTGGCCATACTCGAGAAAATCACTCTTCAGCTCTACATGGAAAACAGCATTCTGGTTTATGCATGCTCATGGATGTGGGGTTCTGGACAGCGTTTAAAATTGCAGGAAGTCAGAAGATCCTAAAGAGTGGTACTTAACATGTTCCTGTGATGATTAATTACTAAATTTATGATGATTTGTACTTTTGATAGTTTAAATACATCAGAAATGCTGCGTACACTCTTACATGGTAATAGTGAATTTTAAGATGCCCCCAAGCCCTGTTCTGTTGAATTTTTTCTAAGCAACCCATTTTCCATGGTTCCATTGGCGGACCTATATGGGGGCTAGGGGGGGCCTTGGCCCCCCCAACCCCCAAAATTTCCCCCAAAAAAAAAATAAAAAAATCTATATATATATATATATATATATATATATATATATATATATATATATATATATATATATATATATATATATATATATATATATATATATATATATATTAAATTTTACCTTAAATTTTGTTTATTTTTTTAGTTTGCCCCCCCCAAAATTTTTTTCTTTCAATTTGGTCCCCTCATATTTACAAGGCTGGGTCCGCCACTGCATGGTTCTAAGAATTTGAGTTTTCTGAAGAAAAAAATAGATCTAGCCCAAGTGCAAATGATCAATATAGCTCCACAAGAAAAGGCTTCTCCAGATTTATTATAACCTTATAATTCAAACTTGTATCAGGATACTCTTAGAGAGGGCATGGGACTGAATGGGAAAAATGTGGGAGGGTTCGCTTTCCTCTATTACTGATATCTTTCGACCCAGAGCCATTTTACTTCCTACTGGAGCGTCTGATAGTCTGGTATAAGAAAGAATAGATAATGTGTGCTAGATACCTTGTGTTAGATTTTTCCCTTTAGTCTATGTTGATAAATGCCAACACTTAAAACCATGAGCAGTTCTAAGTTACTACATGCTCGTTGGACTAACCCTAAAATGCTAAAAGAAAAAAAATTGACACGGAGTAATGCTATTCTTTCATATTAGATTTTCATATTAGTTTCACATTAGCTGATATGACGTGTTTTAAATGGCTAAACACTTTTAATTTTTTAAATGACTGATATGAGAAGCCACTTAAAACACATCAAATTGATCGGTGTGAAAATCTAATGTGAAGAATAGCATTACTCTTTGACACGTAATGAGATGATGTAGATAAGTTTGTTTATTTTCTTTTTTCAAATTTCCTCCCTTTTTATTTACTTTGATTGTGATTGTACGTGAATATTTTATATTAAAAAGACATTAATCCTTTTAGAACATTGTGCTTAGTCATCATGACTGATGTAGAGAATTGTGAAATAGAATTATCTTCATTTCAAGGTCCATATTAGATTTTACAAATATAATAGTGTATATTTTGTCACCTCATTAAATTTTAAATGCCAACATAGCATTAACTACACTATAAAATGTGCAAAAATAAATAAATAAATATTGACCATAAAATATATCATCTTTATTTTATTTTACTGTAATGAAATGGAGAGGATTTTTAAAGTTCAAACAGAAAAATTAAATCTCAGCCATAAAGTGGTTTTTATCCGGTTAGAGAAGAGAAGTGCAGCCTTTTTTTTTTTTTTTTTTTTTTCCTTGTGTGGAACCAGCGTGTTCCCATTTAATGATAATAACAGTAAATATTGATGATAAAGAAGCCGAGATAGCCGTTGCCGTTACAACAAAAGTGTGAGGCCAAAGGTAAAATAGAATAGAATAAGAGAATAAGCAATGTGACCGTTTACATAGCCCTCAAATTCAATTCAAAATCCACGGAGAAATTTCACCAATCAAAAAAGAAGAGCAGTGCTAGTCCACCATTACCAAAAAATGAGAGAAGGACTGCAACAGATTGAAACGGCCGAAGAGCAAATGCAACAGCTCAGATCCAAAGCCACGGAGCTACTCCTCAGAGAAGAATAGGAGGAGGCCGTGCTTGCCTGTTGTCAGTTCATCAACCTCTGCCAAGACAAAATCTTGCAGACCCAACAGCACGCAGACCCAGATCACCTCCCCAAGCTCCACAGATCCCTCTGCTTAGCGCTCTCCAATCAAGCCGAAGCGCGGTCCAGACTGCGGGAATTCGCACAAGCATTGAAAGATTGTGATCAAGCACTGAAAATTGGGAGTACCCATTTCAAGACCCTGCTCTGCAAAGGTAAGGTTCTGCTAAATCTGAATAGGTACTCTATGGCTTTGGACTGCTTCAAGGCTGCTCTGCTCGATCCTCAGGCTAGTGGGAACGCTGAAAGCCTTAATGGGTATTTGGAGAAATGCAAAAAGCTCGAGTTTCTTTCGAGGACCGGAGCTTTTGATCTCTCGGATTGGGTTGTAAATGGGTACCGAGGAAAGCCCCCGGAACTCGCTGAGTACATTGGTGCGGTGCAGATCAAGAAGTCTGGGATTAGTGGGCGTGGCCTATTTGCAACAAAGAACATTGATGCCGGGACTTTGGTGTTGGTCACCAAAGCGATTGCCACGGAGAGGGGTATATTGCCAAGCGAAGATTCGGGCGAGAATGCCCAGTTGGTCATGTGGAAGAATTTTATTCATAGAGTTGCCGATTCCCTCACAAAATGTCCTAGAACCTGTAATTTGATGAATACGTTGTGGACTGGCGAAGACGAGGACGGGCTAGAGGTTCCCGACATAAGTCTCTTTAGGCCTGAGGCAGAGGAGAACGGGAAATCGAATGAGAAGCCTGATATGGCTAGAATTTGGAGCATATTGGATGTGAATTCTTTGGTTGAGGATGCGGTTTCAGCCAAAGTTCTGGGCAAGAATAGTGGTTATTATGGTGTTGGACTATGGCTACTGGCTTCATTCATCAACCATTCGTGTAGTCCTAATGCAAGGCGTTTGCATGTAGGGGATTATGTGATGGTTCATACTTCAAGGGATGTAAAGGCAGGTGAAGAGATTACTTTTACCTATTACGACGCTCTTTCGCCATTCAACAAGCGCAAGGAAATGTCAAAGACATAGGGCTTCCAGTGTAATTGTAAGAGGTGCAAGTTTGAGGAGGAAATTTGTGCAAAGCAAGAGATAAGAGAGATTGAGATGGGTCTTGAAAGAGGAATGGATATGGTGGTGCAGTCTACAAGTTTGAGGCTTACGGTTCTGATAAGTCAATGAAGAGGTGGGGGCGGAGGATTCCGGCCGCCGATACAGCGATGGATAGCGTACTGGAAGTGGCGGGAAGTGATGAGAGGTTACTCAAGGTCTTGGTTGACGGATTGAAGAAAAGCAATGGGGCAGTGGGCATGGAGAGGGCTTTGAAGTTGGGAAGAGGAGTGTACGGAAAGGCTGTTAAAAGGCAAGCATTGAGGACATTACTCGAGCTTGGCTCTCATTAACACATCTATCATCTTTTTGATTGTTATTAACAGATTGTTAGCCTATTAGCTAATAGCTCTGAGAATTTTTCTCTCTTTTCTGCCTCTTTGATCTGTTTAATTACTTCTAGAAAGAATACCTCAAGTTGAATTGAAGTTCATTTAGAGACTTGTGGTGGCTAAAACTTTTCACCAATCTTTATCTCTAGTTTGCTTGGAGTGTATTCGACCCTGCGATTTAGCAAGTTTAACGTGCGTTTCCAAACAAAATCGCAAATAAGTACTCCAACTATTTGAAGTCAACCAATCAAATCCATAATTGGCAACCAACTACATCTGGGGTCATTCGGCTGCTAGGGACATGATATCATATTTATCTCATTTGATTCAACCTACATTTTTTACTGCCTTATTCATACTAGGGCCTAGATACCCTCATCCAAAGACTCCCCCTAAAACATAGCACAAGTTACATCAATATCCTTTAGTGATTGTTTATTTCTGCAATGATTTAATCCCTAATTATTTCTGAAAAATGAAATTTGACTTCTAAAATAAATAGCAAGTGTGTGCACAAAGTGTCAACAAAAATAACTATGCGGAAAATAAATGACATAAGGATTTTTGTTAACGAAGTGGAAACTCGATTAAGAGAAAAACCACTTTGGGGCAGCCAAACCCATGATATTCACTATTCAGAAGACAAAGCTAGATACAAGATAGTAACACTCTCATATACCCGATGCAATGGTCGCACTTTGCTCTCTAATGTGTAACCCAACACGAACGCTTCCCAACCAGGTCTTCTACCTGAAGGGGTCTTCAATGGAATCCTTTACCTTAGGGCCAACCCCTAAGATAGACTTCAGTTGTAACGCAGCAACAACACACTTGCAATGGCTTCAAAGGAAACTTAATCAGCTCAACAATCTCTCAAAATAACTTCTCTGAGCACTAGTGGAATTCAATACCGAATTCTTGCAGTTCTCAATCCCTAGGGGCCTCTATTTATAGGCTGAGGTATAGAATGGGCGACTGTAGTGCTATATGCGGGTGCCGTCTGGATGGTGGACATGGGCCTTCCGGACGGACAATTGTGCAACAGATTTTTTTGAAAATTTCGATGAGAAATCTATCCTGTTTAAGAGCTGCGTCCGTACGGTGAGACACTATCGTCCGGACTGTGAGACACTGTCGTCCGGACGGTTGCACGTTCACTGCAAGTAATTTCCATATAAGGCTTTCGCGCGTCCGGACCATGGGGGATGAGCATCCGAACGGCTAATCTTCAACACGCAATTTCCATATCTGCTATGCGCGCATCCGGACCATGATAGGCAGTCGTCCGGACGGTTGAAGTCGAATCGGCAATTTCCTTAACTGTTGAACGCCGTCCGGACCAAGATTGTCTGTCGTCCGGACTGTGATATTTGAATTGCGATTCTTGCCTTATGTATGAGCGCGTCCGGACGGTTGAAGCAATCTTCCCTTAAATTGAACTTGGAAAGAATCTGAAGTTGATCGATCACTGAGAGGCGTCCGGACGGGCTGCTGAAACGTCCGGACGGATGCAAGCTGGAACAGTAGCTTCTCGAAACAGTGAAGGTCCGGATGGGAATGCATGTCGTTCGGACAGATGATGCTTGGTTTGTCGGGGGTCCAGACGGCATGCCACGTCGTCCGGACGGATGGAATAGTGGACAGATGGGCGTCCGGACGGGATGACACGTAGTTCGGAAGGCTGACAGGGACTCTGAAATCTTCTGTCTTGAAAGCAGTGCAGAAACATCTGAAACACTTCTGAATAGTGGAATCCCTGTTAAAAAGCTTATTTACAAATAAGTGATTTTGTCCAAACACAGAATGAGACCAATCACAACCTAACAATTTCTATATGGACATGATTAGCAACATTAAACATAGTGTTTTTATCACTGTTTTTTCATCTTCATAAAATGTCTTTAAACAATGGTGCTTAAGTCAAAAGGGTTAGGAAGCAAGAGTTTTTAGGTCCTAGGTTCAACTAGCGAGTTATTCAATTTGACCAAAAAGCTAGTACCCTCCTCACATGGTTGTCTAACAAGAACTCACTCATGCGGCCAAGCTCAAGCTTGTGAAAAGATATGGGCAAAAGAAAAAAGAAAAAAAAAAATAACAACTCAATGATGAATAACAATTTGCACACTCATGACAAAACACTATCCCACTCCAGCAAAGCACTTCAGGAGGATGAAAAAGTTATACACTATAAACACATTGTGTGAGATATATACAAGAAAGATCCATTAGAGAGTGATAAATCTTAAAAGGTGTACTTATCCAATGAACCTCAATAGGGAATAGCACAAACTACAAATGCAAACAACAATACAATGTAGATTGAAGCTGTATGTAAGAACATGCAACAAAACAAAAATGAAAGCAACAGACAACAAGTTTGGCACTTGTGCTCATGGGATATGAACATGGCTTCATCGAATTGCTTGACTTGAAGGCCCAGAAAGTAAGTCAGTTCCCCAATCATGCTCATTTCAAACTCTTTCTTCATTTCCGTAGCAAACTCATGAGTATGAGAATCAATTGTGGCTGCGAACACAATGTCATCCACGTATATTTGCAAAATCAACAAATTTTTCCCCCATTTTCTAGTGAAGCGAGTCCGATCAACATGTCTTGAAGAAAACTCATGGTCTAAGAGATAGGCAATGAGCCTCTTATATCATGCTTGAGGCGCATGCTTTAGGCCATAGAGTGCCTTCTTCAACTTAAAGACATGATCTGGATGGTGCGGGTCAATGAATCCCATTGGTTGAGCCACATAAACTTCTTGTTAGTTTTTGTGTTGGCTGCATTCTGTTGGACAAAATCACTTCTATGTAATATTGCTGCTTTCACAGGGATGCTGTTTTATCCAGAGTCTATTCTTCAGCTATGTTCTTCAAGAAGATTCTGTGAAGTTTTCAAGGATTTATTTCGGTTCCCTGTCAGCCGTCCGGACGACGTGGTATTCCGTCCGGACGCTCATCAGTCAGAAACATCCGTTCGGACGACGAGATTTTTCCGTCCGGACGCCCATCAATGTCTAGAAGCTTCGAACAGTTTAAGATTGCATCCGTCCGGACGTAATGGTAAATCGTTCGGATGCTCTTCAGAGTTCGAGAAAATCCCAGTGTTTCAGTGCATCCGTCCGGACAACGTGGTTATACCGTCCGGACGCCATTCAGGGTTTGACAAGCATTAGGGTTTCTGCCTCAAGACACAGTTATGGGAAGATGGCTGCTACCGTCCGAACGATGTCCTCTATAAGGCAAGAACATGCATACCAAGTTCAACCGTCCGGACGTCAGCCTTCATGGTCCGGACGATCAAGCTTCATATATGGAAGTTGCGTGCACCAGTTCAACCGTCCGGACGTTAGCCTTCAAGGTCCGGACGCTCCAAGCCTTATTATGGTAATTTTGTGCAGCCAAAGTGCAACTGTCCGGACGCGGCTTTGTTATGGAAGCTTTCAGCGTTATCTTGGAGAGGCGGTTGTAGTTGACCGTCTGGACGCTCGGTCAAGCAGTCTGGACACCCTCGGGTATTTTGGTCATAACTTTTTATTCAAATATCGAATTGGGACGAAATTGGCTTCATTGGAAAGCTTAGAAAAAATGATGTAATTTGAGCATTCGGACGGACCCTAGAAGCATCCGAACGGCCTCCGTCCGGAAGGAAAGATTTCCCGTCCGAACGGCCCTGCAGAAAATTCCAGAATACTTTTCGGACAAGTAAAACTTGGCCCGTCCGGACGGCTCAAGGCTCCCGTCCGGATGCGCGTGCCTCAGACTCCATTTTTTACTCAAAACAGGGTTTCCTAAGCCTATAAATAAGAGGCTCTAGGCATGCTTTCAAAATAGAATTCAGTGGTAAATTCTCTACAGCTTAGAGACATGATATTTCCTCTAAAGCCTTGCCAAGTGTGTGATTTGATCAGCTGTGAAGTCTATCATAGGGGTTGGCCTAAGGTAAAGGATTCCATTGAAGACTCCTTTAGGTAGGAGAACCTGGTTAGGAAGCGTTCGTGTTGGGTTACACGTTAGAGAGAAAAGTACGACCACTGCATCAGGGGTATGTGAGTGTTACTGCTTTGTATCTAGCTTTGTCTTCTGAATAGTAGATATCTTGGGTTTGGCTGCCCTGTAGTGGTTTTTCTCTTAATTGAGTTTCCACTTTGTCAACAAAATATTTGTCTCCTTTAAATTCCGCATTTAATATTTTGTTGCACACTGATCACACACAATGTTAAATTTAGAAGTCCATTTATTTTTCACTTCTTCTTGTAGAAGCTCATTCAGGAATGCAATCTTCGCATTCATTTAATAAAACTTGAACTTCATGTGACATGCAATGGTCAAAAGAATTTGAATAGACTAATGGTGAGCAACTAGGGCAAACGTCTTGCCAAAATCAATACCTTGCACTTGAGTGTATCCTTATTCCACAAAATAAGCCTCATTTCTCACAATCGTACCATGTTCATCAAATTTATTCTTGAAGATCCACTTAGTACCAATGATATTATGGTCATTAGGCTTAGGTACTAGGCTCCAAACATCATTTTGAGTGAACTAATAGCGTTCCTCCTTGTGCATTGCTTCCACCCAGCTTTCATCATTCAATGCATATTCTACCTTCTTAGGTTTAGGCGTAGATGGCAACACATGTGAGATACCTGATTGATCACTTGGCCTCTCAGTCTCTTTCCTTCATCCAGATCACCTAGAATGTTCTCCTTGGGATGATTCACTCTTTCTTGGGATGGAGGTTCTCTAGCAAGCATCTCGGGCTTCTCAGTGTTTGAACTCTCAGCCAAGTCTTTGTTGATTTCTTCTACAGGCACTTCCTCATCACAAGGTGCATCCGAGGAGTCATCATCCACCACCACATTTATGGATTTCATCATTGTTCCAGTCTTCTTGTTGAAGACCCTGTATGCTCAACTTGATGAAGAATACCTCATAAAAATTCCTTCATCACTCTTACCATCAAACTTACCAAGATGCTCCCCATCTCTCAGTATGTAGCACTTACTTCTTAAGACATGGAAGTACTTGGCAATGAGCACTTAGATAGACCCTGTTGATAATATGACAAACAGTGTTGACGGCTTCTCCCCAAAAATAATTGGCCAGATTCTTACAGTGCATCAAGGATTGAGCCATTTCCTGGATTACTTGATTCTTTCTTCCAACCACTCCATTCTGTTGAGGATTCATTGGGGTAGAACTCTTGCATGATGCCATTCTCCTCACAAAAATCTGCAAAACTTACATTCTCAAATTCCTTGCCATGGTCACTTCGAATTCTCTTGATGAAATAGCCCTTCTCATTCTGTATCTTCTTGAATAGAACTCTGGCTTGCTCGAAGGCCTCTAACTTCTGTTGGGGTAAGATGACCCATGAGACTCTTAAGAAATCATCAACAATAACCATGATGTACTTCTTTCCCTATACTCTTCGTTCTTGATGGACCCAAATCCATGTTGAGTAACTCGAGAGGTTTAGAAGTGTGGATGAAATTTGTCTTCCTGTACTGGGACTTGATATGCTTTCTTATCTCACATTGTCCACACACAGTCCTCTCTATCTTACCCAATTTTGGCGGTCCAAGTATGAATTCCTTTATCACCTTGGATAGGTCCTTAAAGTTGAGATGTCTCAAGCGTTTGTCCCACAATTCCACTTTGTTGGTGTATAATTGGCTACATTCTGTTGGACAAAATCACTTTTATGTAATGATGCTTTTATACAGAGAAGCTGCTTTTTCCAGAGTCTACACTTCTGTTTTGTTCTTCAAGAAGACTCTGTGCGAATTTCAAGGCAGTTAAATTTGGTTTCCTTGCAACCGTCCGGACGACGTGATATTCCGTCCAAATGTTCAACTGTCTAAGCATCATCTGTCTGGACGACAAGAACTTTCCATCTGGACCTTCCTCTGTGTCGAAAAGCTTCGAACTGTTCCAGCTTGCATCCGTCCAGACGTCTCAGCAGACAGCAGCACGTTCGGATGCCATTCAATGTTCGATCAGCTATGGGATTTCTTTCCAAAACACAGATATGGGAAGACATCTGCAACTGTCCGGACGATGTGTATTCTTGTCTGGAAGAGCTCATTCATAAGGCAAGTCGTGCATTCAAAATCTAGACGTCCGAACGTTAGTCTTCATGGTCCGGACGCTCAAGCTTCATATATGAAAATTTTGTGCATCAGATCAACTGTCCAGACAACAGATGTTATGGTCCGGACACTCCAAGTGTGTGCAGCTAAAGTACGACTGTCCAAACGTGGCTCAATTCAGGAAAGAATTTCAGCGAAATTTGGAAAGCCAATCGCACAATTATCCGTTCGGATGCCTTACGTCTACCGTTTGGACGGCATCTAGGTATTTCAAGACAGATTCATTTGAACCTGTAGCCTATAAATAGAGGCCCCTAGGCTTAAGAATTGCAAGAATTTGGTATTGAATTCCGTAGTACGTAGAGAGTTATATTTTAGAGTTATTGTGCTGATTTGCTCACTTTCAAGCCATTGCCAAGTGCTGTTGCTTTGCTGAATTGAAGTCTATCTTAGGGTCCTAAGGTAAATGATTCCATTGAAGACCCCTTCAGGTAGGTGACTTGGTTGGGAGGCGTTCGTATTGGGTTACACGTCAAAGTTTAATGTACGACTACTGCATAAGGTTATGTGAGTGCTACTGCTTTGTATCTAGTCTTGTCTTCTAAATAGTGGACCTGGGTTTGGTTGCCCCGGAGTGGTTTTTCTCTTAACTGAGTTTTCATTTCGTCAACAAAATATCTGTCTCTTTTAATTCCGCATTTTGATATTTTGTTGCACACAATTGCACACACTTGTTACAATTAGAAGTCTATTTAATTTTCACACTTCATCGAATTTTGCTCTATTGCAGCTCAAGGTAGTGCTTGGCTCAACCCCATAATAGTTACCAGTTGTCCTTAGTCCTCCCATGATCCATTCCCCCTTGCTGTTGAAAATATTGCACTCTTTCTTGGAGAACTGGACAACGAGATCATCATCACAAATTTGATTGATACTAAGCAGATTCGCCTTGAGACCCTTGAGTCTTGACATAGAGCACATCATGAAGTAGAGGAAGCCCTGGAATCTCAACTGTGCCCTTGCCCTTTACTCGTGACCGGCTACCATCACCAAAGGTTACATTGCCACCGCTGCACTTATCAATATATTTAAACGACTTATCCCCCAACACATGCCTAGAGCAGCCATTGTCGAGGTACCAAAGACACATGTTAAGCACTTTAAGTGCAGTGTGGGAAACCAAACACACGTGGTCACCCCTCGTCACTCAAAATTTTAAGGCTAAGATGTGGTCACAAAATGATCACGGTTCCCTTGAGTTGTATTCTTCTCATCCATGGAAGAAGAATTAGACAACTCATCAAGTCTCTCACTAATGAGCTTGACTAGTTTAGTAAGGGCTCTAACTTGATTCCCATAACCAAGTTTATCTTGCCTAGGAACATTCCATTTGGTCCAAGGCCTTTGGGATCTCAAGAGAAAGTAGTTTGGTCTAATGTGACCATTGATCCCACAATGGAAACACTTAGGAACAGACTTGTTTGAAGTTTGTTTCCTAGAGGAAGTCATGAATTTGGGATTCACATGATCATGTATGCAACTAGACTTTCCTACGGTGGTCTGGAGCTTTTGGCGATGGTTCAGTGAACTCCGGTGGAGATCCGATAGCTTTTGTTCGTGGTCCGATGAACTCTGACGGTGGCCAAAGGCTTTCAATGGCTGTCTGCCAGCTTTTGGTGGTGCTCCGGCAAACTACAACGGTGGTCCAGCTAACTCCAACGATTTAAGAAGAATAAGCTCAAAAAAAAAAAAAATTAAAAAAAAAAGGTTGATAGTTTTAAAAAATGGAAGCAATTTTACAGAAATTAAAGAAGCTTTTCTAATCAAACCGAAAATGCTTTGGTTTTACCATTATTTTTGGTCGTATTAAATACCGAAAATACGGGAAACATTTTAAGGCGAAACAAACGGAACCATAATTTCATTCATTTATTAGTTTTTCTACACTTAATTCAATCTGTTTTTAATTTATTTATTTGTTGGGTCCATATTCAATCCTTTTTTTAATTTATTTTTTATATATTTACTTGTTTATTGTAGGTATTCTGTTCGAGGACAACACTCAACTTCACCTATGCGTAAAGTTTGAAAACACAATGTTGGTACAGTTTCCGGTATGGTATGAATCTGCACGTTCCTTTGATGTTCTTCACGCTTCTCAATAACTCTGCAAAACAACAAAACCTAGGGACCCTTCCGGGGGTCCCGCTCCGATGCCTAAGTTAGCTTCTGTGAGAAAATAATGCTTTGTGCATAAAATTGAGTCTTAGTTTATACCTGGGGTATGGGCCTATTTATAGGCATAGAGGTGGAGTCAAACCTGGATTAGGACTCCTGCTCCTTGTTGATCTAGAACTGCTGTCCGAGTTCTAATTGAACTTCAATCCTTTACTAGACTTCTAATTGGATATCTTCTTAGACTTCCAATCTGATATCTTCTTAGACTTCTGATCTGATATCTTCTTAGACTTCTGATCTGATATCTTCTTAGACCTCTGATATGATCATTATTCTTATCTTATCATTATTCTTATCTGTTTGGACCTATTTGACTTTTGAATCTCCTCTTTGGATCAAGTTGAGTGGGATTTATCCCCAACACACAACAAGCCCCAAGTACATCTGAATCCAAAATAAACAAGTTGCAAGGGTAGCCTGCACATTACAAGCACAACTTTGAGAATCATAGTCAACAACATCTACTATTTCATTCATTAATTCTTCTTAATTACCCCCTTTTTTTTTCGTAAGTTTCTTACCCATTTTTGAGTTAAGGATTAAGTAGATGTAAAATTCGGTCCAAAATACCAAGAATTCAAGTTTATGAATATAGTTTAGCACAAGCCTAGTCAGAGTAAAACGTCCATATCTTTTTATTATAACATCATTAGAAGGAAATTTTGGTGGCGTTAGAAATCAAATTCAAAGGGTTACAATTTTGTATTTCTAAAAAAAAATTCAATTCGATGTTTATTAGGCCAAAACGAGACATCAATAGAAGTTTGAAAATCATGACAAAATGGCTCGGCTGATAGCTTGGTCGGCCAAACCAGTGCATCAAGTCCCAATACTGAAACCCGAGAAGCTTTGTCGATGGCTTGGTTGAAACTTGTTCGACTGAGACTGCAGAAGACTGTTTTAATCTAGCTGACTTAGCCTAAAAACTTCAATTTGCTTTATATCTATATAAGCCTCATAAGCCACAATTTTCAAAAAACCTAAAGGCTATTTTTCTTTGTTCTTGGAGAGGTTCCTAAACACCTTAATTTTGAGCCTAAACAGTTTTAATTCCTCTCCTTGTTTTTCATCAACCAAATCACAAGAAAACCTCCAGCCATCAAAGTTGTAGATTGTAGCAGGCAATGTTTGTTCGTGAAGGCTAATGAGTGTCAAATATTGTATATTTGGACTCATTAATTCACATTTGTTAAACCTTTAGCTTTTTTATTTTTTAATGTTTTTAGTTAGTTTTTGTATTTTGGTATTTTACAGATTATTGAGAGAAAATGACAGTTTTAAAGTAAAAAATGCAGAGGTTTGGAAGAAGCACACTTTGAGAAGACTTAGATGATATGGTTATGTTTAACGAAATCAATGAAATGATTAAATCGGATTGGATTAAATTTCACGTTCTACACAAATCATAGTATTTTGACAATAACAGCTCAAGTATTGGATTATGGTGAAATCAGTAGCGTTGGAAAGCTAATTCAAAATACTACAAATCATTGTGAAATAGAATTTTCCTACTTCGAACGTCTGCTATGTTATAAGAGTCCCGCAATATAAGAACGTGAATTTCCTTACTTCTGGCGGCTGCAAACACTCCAAACCCTAACATTTTTTTCTCTTATTAGGATTTTGAGGGGAAGATGTGCCATTTTTGAAAATATGGTTCCAAACCCTAGCATTCTTTTCTCTTAGTAGGGTTTTGAGGGGTAGAGGTGCCATTTTGAAAACATGGGGTTTAACCTAATGTTTTGCTATAAGAACTCCATGATAGGCACCACTTATGACATATCTCAACATTGTACATAGCGACAGTTGGGTTCTTTGGCTTTTATTCTTTGTAAGTCTTTTATTTTTATGTTATCAATAAAAGTTAGTATTTTGTTTTTAGTTATGAGAGGTTAAGTCTTTAACTAAGGTGATTTCGTGTTTTCATATTTTGATTCGTATAACCCGAATGTATGTTCATGTCAATTCAATTAAAGGATTAAAACTCTTTTAATTGATTGTTTCAATTAATGTATGTGTAAACGTTGGATATTCAATGTATTTCATCCAACGGATACATTAGATGATTTTGAATTAAATTGGATATTCATTGTGATTTGTGGAAATGATGGATTCATTGAATTTTTCAATAGGTAATTTTATGAAAATTAGAACATGCATCACATGTATGAACAAACATGAAAATATGTGCTTTGATTTTGTGTGGATTCTAAAACCTTAGTGCTTTTTATTAATTGTTTTTATTCTATTTTATTTCAACTAATTATTTTCCATCAAAATACCAAAAAATTGGAACTAGGTTAAGATAGAATTAGTTTAAATATAAATTAATTTTCGCAATGCAATTCTCTGTGGATTCGACCTCGCATTTGCACATACACTATATTACAAACGATTCGCGCGCTTGCGAGTATTAAAATTTGCACATCAAAGGCATGAAAGAAGGCCAGAAGTTCTAGAACCACTACGGTTGGAGGTAAAAATGTTGTTTATCAGGGTTGAAATACTGGGATTTTAGGGTTACAAATATTTTGTTAAGTAAGAACAATTTGTAACGTAAGCTTCTTTTTTTTTTCTTTTTTTTTTTTGACATGTCCGCACAAGAGGGGGGAGAGGGATTCAAACTAGTGACCTCCGCTTCTTGAGGTATGGTCCCCAGCCGATTGAGCTACTCCTTGGGGACGACGTAAGCTTCTATAGTAAATAGCTTTGGTTGTTGGTCCTCAGAGTAGTTTTACTTTTAAAGAGTTGTTCAAAAGGTTTCTACTGCATTTCCAAAAATATAATTAGTTGACATGTATAAATTTATCAATCGTGCCTTCTCGCCTCTTTATGGTTGTTTGTAAAACGACGGTCCTACTAACCCCATTGTCATACTAAGACTCATTATTTAAAGGGGTAATTATATTTTTTCTCATGAACTACTAGTCATTGTCAACATGCCCCTATGAACTAACACCATCACCAGAAGTAGGAGTGGGCACGCCCCGTCCCGCCCCTATTTCAACGGTTTTTTAGGTTATTTATGCGGGCACAAGTTGGAATTTGTCCAACCCGTGCAGGGTGAGGCGGGGTACGGGTTGGGGTTTTAAAAAACTCCAAGGACTCACCCCGCCCCGCGTTAAAAAAAATATTAGAAAACCCCTAACCCAGCATGCCTCTTTAGTCTTCATTTTATCATTTTGTTTCTAGACTCTTCCTCTTCCTCTCATAAGCGGATTCAGAGCTTCACTTCGATCTCTTCTAGACTTTCTCTTCATTTTTTCTCTTCTCTTCACGGACTTCAACCTCCCCTTGCGCCACTCTTCACCTTCTTCAATCTTTACTTCACTGTTTGGGTTTTGTTATGGGCACTAGTGGAGATCCAACAAAGATGGGTTAAAGAGCGGAAATGGGAAAAGGTTATCAAAGAAGGTGCGAGAGAGATGGAAACGTGGGAAGCTTACAACAGGTTTGCAGGTATTTTCATTTTTCAGAGAATTAGAGCTTCACTTCACTGTTTTGTATATGGTTTTTGTTGGAAATTTCAGATCTGGTTTTTGTTGGTAAATCTGTATATGGCTTTTGTTGGAAATCTTAAACCTGGTTTTTGTCATTGTTGGTATATTTGTATATGTTTTTTGTTAGAAATCTTAGATCTAGACTAGTTTTTTTGTTCTTCACTTCTTTGTTTTTTGTTTTTGTTCTTGTTGGAATCTTAGATCATCTAGTTTTTGTTGAAAACCCGTCCCGCCCCGCTGAACCCACACCCCCGCCACACGTCACCCCCGCCCTGCACGCCCCTGCCGTGAGAACAAAGGAAACCCCCCCTCCCCGCCCCATGCCCAGCCATAACCAGAAGAGAGCATTGAACTACCATTTACATACTAAAACTCTCATCCCGTCAATCAACTTCATTAAAAGAAAGGGGGTGGCTGCCAAGGGGTGGCCTGCGAGCCACCCCTGAGCAAGCTCAGGTGGCCGTGCGACCACCCTATAGGCCGGGGGTGGCCTTCAAGCCACCCCTAAAGGTGGCTCCGGTCACCTCCGAACCTAGGGGTGGCCGCGCGGCACCCCTAGGTTCCTTTAGGGTGGCCCGCGAACTACCCTGGATGAATCCCGGTGGCCGGGGGGGGGGGGGGGGGGGGGGGGCGCGGCCACCCCTGGCCTATGGGGTAGCCGCACGACTCCCTCGGGTTGGGAGGTGGCCACGAGCCACCCTAAAGGTGGCTGGCGCATGGGCCCCCTAGGTTCCGGGGTGGCGCGCAGGCCACCCACCTTTCTTTCCTTTTTTTGCTTGGACCCTACGCTAATTTATTGTAGAAATAACAACAATATTAGTGAAGAGGTCTCATTATCTGGAAAGTGATTTGAATTGGAAAAGAGCCGGTCATTAAAAAAAAATATATTATTTCACTTTTTTTAATACAAATTTACCTTCTCTTTTTTAAAGAACCAGCTCTTATCTGTTCAAGTCCGAATCTGTTATCAGAAAGAAAAATGATATTTGTACACACATTGTATATACATTCATAATGGGTGTGAGATCCATGCATGTGGGACTTATTCCACATGAATCCCACATACATGCATGAATCTTACACCCATTATAAATACGTACAATATTGTACAAAGTATATGTGCACACATCACACAAGTCTATCAGCCATATATTAATAGGAGACGAGGGAGGATATGCAGAATCTGAAGCAAGCCAAAAGTCTATACTAGTCTGCTTGCAAGTAATAGAGAGAGAAGCAGTTTTTTCTGCACAACCTTGCTTGATTAAGGATTTGTACGTTGAACTATTTTTTTTTTCCTGATTAATTAATGCATGATTTGTAAGAATAAAGTTTGTAAACATAATGTTGCATGGCATCGTGTTGGCATCATATATATATATATAGATGCATGCATTTTTCCAAAAAAGTGCGTGTATAATTAATCTCTAATATTCAATTAGGAAGACTTTTAGTATAAGATGCATTATTTTAATTTTCATAAAAGTAATGATACGGAGTTTGAGTTGGAGTAGTTCTAGCTAGTTGATGATTACTTTCATAATTTTTACCACTAAACAATTTTTTTTGGTTTACTTCCAGCCCTAAAATTCTCTATTGAGTTTTATTTTCAGAATTTTTTTTACTGATTTAACTACCGAAAGCTCAACGATTGTCTGTCTCGAACTATTGTTTTTCCGATAATTCTTTCTTATTTTGTAAATACCTATAGTCCGTTCGAGTATGCAAAAATCTGAATTATCAACATTATATTATGAGATAATTAATATCTCATAAATTAATGCATATGCATGAAGCTAGTGCTAATAAAAAAGAGAAGTGTCCAGAAAAACAAAAAAAAAAAAAGAATCCTCCATGAAGGAGAGGATAAACTAATCCCATTTAAGTAGCTTTTATAAAATATAAATTCCAAACTTAAAAAATCTTCTTTACCCAATTATTGGGATTAAATACAATTTTGCCCCTTATGGTTTAAAAACTTTATTTTTTGTCCCCTGAGTTTTCATTTTTGTCATGGGAAAAGACAGAGATAGTACCTCCGTCCATTTTTCCGTTTGAAACTGACGGATTTCCACGCCAGCGTGGCACTATTAAAATTGTGACACATGGCTGCACAATTTTTTATTATTATTTTAAGGCTTTTTTTTAATAAATAAATAAATAAAAATTTGTAGGGGTAGCTCATCCACATGGGGGGGCCGAACCACCCCCGAAACTGGCCTTGGGGGTGGGCCGGGGTGGCTCTATATATATATATATATATATATATATATATATATATATATATATATATATATATATATATATATATATATATTTTAAAAAAAAGCCTTAAAATAAAATATTAATTTTAAAAAAATTTGTGCAGCCACGTGTTGCAGTTTTAATGGTGCCACATGACATCACTGAAGTGAAAATCTATTAGTTTTGGACGGAGGTACTATCTCTGTTTTTTTCCCATAACACAGGTACCACCTATAATAAAAATGAAAACTCAAAAAACAAAAAATAAAATTTTTAAACTTCAGAGGCGTAAGCCATTTTAGGATGTAGACATTAATTATTACCAGTAGCACGACGAGGGAGGCATACTTACCCCACGTGGTATTTATGTTTGGCCCTCTTGCACGATCCGATGGAACTGATGATGATGATGATGGAGTTGGTTCTTCGTTCTTACTTTTCCTTCTTTTTTTAGGTCTGCGATGGATTATTCGCTCTATGTGTATTGACAGCATGCAGGAAGATAGATCTCTCCCACATACAGCATTCCATCAGGGACATTAACGACTGAGATCTACCTAGGGAAGGGAACACTACCCTCACAAAAAAACAACCTGCACCAAGCTAGGCCCATCCATTTAAAGCATCTTCAATTGCCCACTCTTTCCAAACAAAGTCCGTCATTCTCCTCGATCTGTTTCTTTTTAAAGAGGATTTCCAGTAGCTTAAATTTAAGAACAAAATTGTTTTGTTTTGTTTTGTTTTGTTTTGTTTTTTTTTTTTTTTTTTTGTTTCCTATTCAAATAGGATTCACAATAGTTTTCATTATCTTCTCTTATATTAATTAAATATTTTTTCTTTACTAATATAATTTTGTATGTACCCTTATATTTTTTTAAAAATTTCAACACAATCCCTCATAAAAGGCAAAAAGATGAGAGAAGGGAGATGAAAGAAAAATATTTTATATTAAAATAATAGATAGGAAAACTCTTTTAATTCCTTACATATTGGGTAGAACTATAGCATTCTCAATGTTTAACAAACCGATAAGATATGATCTGTTGTGTATGATTTTTTTAATATTTTTCTTATATATAAGAAAAAAAATAAACTATAAGAAAGTTGTTGATACTTGATAATACACTTTTTTTTTTTTTTTTTTGAAGGAAAGTTAGAACTTTCATTGCTGGAATCATATTACAAACAATACACTGAAAACGGCGAACAGAACACCACCCCAAGGGTGTACAACCAGCATGAGTTTCACTACAGACAGTTGCAAACTAAACAAATCCAATCACCAGACTGGTGCCTATGCGTTAACATAAACCTTTACTTGCACAAGGAATCGGTCACACAATCTGAGATACAACTAAAGACTGGATTAATACAAGCACGAAGCAAACTGTCAGAAAAAAACACAAAAACCCAACAACAGAAAACAACCCAGACCACCGGCATCGGAAAACGCCGTCTCCAGCGGCGGCGCGTGGAGCACACGCGCCCCCCAGGGACCTCCCTCTTCAAAACAGACGCCACCGGATACACCCGAACCACCGAAAAACACCAGCCACGTCCCCGGAAGTCATGCCGCAACCTACATGCGCCGGAACAGGGAGTGACCTCCCTAGCACGTGCAGGCCACGCGCCGATAAGGAAAGTGCGTCACGGCCGAGGATGGAGGTTGCAGGACCGGAGAAGGCTGGCGACTACCGTGGAGAGGTCTGTGTCTTTGAGAACCCAGCAGAAGTGAGTAGATTTGACACCAAACAAAACACCAAGGAAGCATGGTCAGAACTTCGCCGAAGACACGCCGAGCCGCCGTTCCCCAACACCAAATCTCCCGTGAAATCTTCTGTCAAGGGACTAAACCACCACCGGAAAACCGGGGGGACAAAACCCCATAGCCCTACTGGCCAGGAGACAACTAAACTACCCAAAAAAACAAAAACGTTCTGGCCTACATGTACATTGAAATAAATAACCCAATTTCTTTTCTTTTTTTTTTTAAAAAAAATGAAAAAAGTGTTTATTTATTTATTTTTTTGCAAAGGTTAACTCTTTTTTTTTTTAATTAAAAGCAAAAAACAAAAAAACAAAAAAACGTGTTAAAGTGTGACATGAATGTTATGAATTTGAACGGGACTTAACCTTTTTCTCTTTCTCTCTCTTTCTCCCCTCTCTCCAGAAACTTCTTCTCATCGTTGTCTTGCTGCTTGTCGGGGGAGGGAGGCTCCAAGTCTCCCTCCTCCCGGTTTTTGTTTCTTCTCTTAGCCCTTTTCGGGCTAGAGAGGTTTTGTTCCTCCATGGTTTTCTCCAGCGGAGGCTAGAGTCTCCCTTTTGGAGTTTTGAGTCTCCCCCGAACTTGTTCCGGTGGTGGAGTTTAGTCCTCCTAGTCCGTTTGGACTATGGAGGTTTGTGTAGTCTTTTAGTTTTTGTTTGTTTCCTTTGGTTGGCAGGAAAACATTTCAGACAGGCGTTGGAGGGGGAGATTCCGCCGTTTCTGTGGCTGGCGGAAGTTTTGGTTGGTTTTCAATTTTTTTCACTCTTTGAGGCCAGATTTGCGCTGTTCCACAGCCCCCCAGTCGACACGTGCCCCCTTTCCGTGCTCATCGTCGTCCTCTGGTTCAGACGCTGCCATCTACGGCCGGGTTGCTCAACGGTGACCAGCGCGTGGTTTCCACGCGCCAGGGTGCTCTTCATACTTTGGCCGCGCGTGATGGGCACGTTTTGGGTCTTTGCCGTGCAGGGTGGTGCCCAGGGTTTTCTTGCTTTAGGCTGTTCCAGGGGTTGGCCCCGTGGCGGCGCGTGTGCTGCACTCGCTGTCTCCGGTGGTGTTTCCTCCGACGGCAGTTCCTGCTTTGGGTTTTTTTTGCTTATACAGATTGTATTTAACAGTTTGCTTTGGGTTTAATTTAGCCTGGTCATTGCTTGTAAGCACAGTTTTGTGACGGACTCCATAGTGCAAGTAGAGGTTCATATCTCAACGTATAGGCACATTTCTGTTGGTTAGGCTTATTAGTAGCAGCTGTTGGTATAATCTGTGATTTGGGTAACTGTAATGAGGCTTCTGTATTATGTTAAGTCCCTGTAATTTGTACTTTCGTTATCCTTTAGGTGTTATTAATGAAATCTTTACACTTTCCCTTAAAAAAAAAAAAAAAAAAAAAAAAAAAGTGTGACATGAATACATCAGTCCGTGGGCCCATTACTTGTTGGTATTGGTTTTGGAGTTTCCTCTAGCTTTTCGTATCTGTTAGTTTTCTTGAGATACAATCAACATTTGACCTATTTAACGTCTTATTTAACTTTAAGTTTTAATATTGACATTACAAACTTTTTAAAAAATCACAATTTAGTATTGACACTGAATTGCGATTAAAGCATCATGTGATAAAAAATTATATACGAGTTATTACACTCAAACTACACAACAATAGCACAATGGAGTGGGGTCCATATGTGAGTCACACTTCGTTGTGCCTTGGTGTTGTGTCATTGTTGTGTAGTGTGAGTGTTTTAATCATTTCTCTTATTATATTCATGAGTAATGTTTCTTGAACAATTTTCGTACAATTTTTAATTTGTACAACTTTAAAAACTTTTTTTAACATTAAATATTGAATATTTATGGTCCACATATAAGAAAACAGATTTAATTAATAATTTTATCATTAAAAAAAAATTATTAGAGTTGTACAAATTAAAATTATATGAAAATTATACGACAACCATTTCTTTACGCTCGTTTAATTCCCACCGGGTTATTGTACTCTAAGTGCAGTACATTTGAGGGGGAAGTTGCGGGGTGTTTATGTGTGTCCTCTTTGCTGGCAACTTAAATGCGCCAGTTTCTGCCTTTTAAAAACTGAATTGAAGTAAAATCCAGACAATTAAATTATCATGTGTTTATATGGTGCTTTGGATTTCTCAATAGTCTCAAATATCAAATCAAGTTTAATTAACATTCTAGTTAATTTTATGAACATTTAAATTATGGGATATGCTTTTCTTATAAACAACGTCCATAAAATTTATGTAATTAAAAAATGGAAGTTCAAATATTATATATTAACCCACTACTCGTCCATCTATGCAGCTGGTTTTCACGTACGTTATATTCTAACAAGCATTTTATATATATAAATCCTTAATTATGATGTGTATACTAGTTTTTCTCATTAATTATGTTAAAATGTTGAACTAATTAAAGCTAGCTAAGGCTCCGATGTAAAGTATTTTCTATTGGAAAATGATTTTAGCTTAAAACATTTTTTAATGGTTAGCTCGTACGAAAAATCGATAGCTAGCCTTCTATGGCAGTGGAGAATGAACTACGGAGAGAGTGGCGTGTGCGAGAAGGAGAAATCGAGTACTGTGGATTGAGAATTAGAAGCTTAAATTCAAAAAATGGTTTACGAAAAAATAATAATAATAATAAAACAATTTTACGCAGTTAATTAAGAGGTTTTTCAGATCAACTGAAAATATTTTCAGTTTGACTAAAAATAGATAAAATTTAAATAAAAAATAAAAATAAAAATAAAAAAATTACATCAAACAAGCAGATCTTAAGATTTAGATTTTGGTTGTAATTAAGATAAAGTAGGTTATCCACGTCCAAAGTCGGTCGTAACTCGTAAGTGAAGTTAACTAGTTAAGAACAAATTAAAGAAGATGCATATATGCATGTGCGGTACTGGCATTCATAATAATAAGAACGATCGAGTAAAGGAAGGAAGGTGGAGGCAATGGGTTTTATTAGAGGCAGGTGTGTCTGAGATGCAGAGCCAGATGATCAGGACTTTAAAAGAAATATTGGTTGGCAAAGATAAAGGTAGGGCTGACTCGATATATTTTGGGGTCTTAAGGCAACAATTTTAAATAAGGCCTTTTTTCGTGAGCTCCACTTTTAATGATGGTTGTTTTTGTAGAATTATGACTTGTATTTCATTGAGTCTTTTTTCGTGGACCCCACTCTTTATTGGCTTCTTTGTAATCCACATTTTTTTAGTTGAGTCTCTTAATAATGGGAGAAAATGTACTATTTTTTTGTTGGTATTAATTGTTGTATTCTTGAGCATCTAATTATTTATTTTTCTATTGAAGTTAAAGAGTCTCCAAAGAAGAGATCATACTTTTATTTTTTTCAAAATCATTCCAGATTATGATTGAGCTTTTTTTTTTTTTTTTTTTTTTTTTTTTTTTTTTTTTCTGTTTTTAAACAAACTTATCTTTGAGGCCTTATTCCATTGGGAAAAAACCGTTTCAGCTTATGATTAGGTTTTTTTTCTTTTTTCTTTTTACAAACAAACTTGTTTTTGGGGCCTTATTCCACTGGAAAAAATCGTTTCAAATTATTATTATTAGACTTTTTTTTTTAATTTTTTTTTTTTAACAAACTTATCTTTGAGGACCTTATTCCACTTGGGGGCCTTAAACGACCGTCTAACTTACCTTTTGGTTGAGCCGGCCCTAGATAAAAGCCTGAATTAAATAAACAATCATTTCGAGCAGATCGGTAGTCACATACTTAATGCTTATTTTTTTTTACCACTGAGGGCAAAATGCATGGTTTTTACTATAACCAGCTTTTGTTTTTGCAGAATGTTATTGCGCATTTATCGCGTGGCGAGAGTCTCAATTTCTCAAATGTAGAGGAAGTACGTACGTTATGGTGGGCAAGATTAAATTAACATTTATTTTTAGCAGATTGTTGTTGAGGAGCTTTCTTTTGCTCTACCAACTGAAGGTACATTTTATTTATCGCATTGAGCTCTGGTACATACGAATGATGGCAGTTTGGTAAAGAGCTTTGTCGTTGGTTTTGTGTTTAAATGAGATTTGATTTTTTTGCGTAAGAAAAGTAAATAAAGTTATTTGATAATAGGAAAAAAAAAATATAAAAGTTCACTTTTTTATTTAGAGTAACGAAAAGATGGAGAAGAGTGTGTTGACACACACATGGATATATGTGCAGAATTTATCTCTTACCGAAAGATTGCAGTGTGTTAGGCAAACATTTATGATCCGTAGAATTTTTGTAATAAAAAATTTAAATAGTAATAAAAAGTGATTGATGTGATATAAAATATATTAAAGTTTGAAATTGTTTTATAGGAAAGTAAAAAAATTTTGTTCTGTGATAGTTTTTTTATTTGAATAATAATAAAAAAAAATTATTGATGTGATAAAAAAAAGTGAAAAAAAAAAGTTTTGGATTTTACTTTTTTGAGAAAAGTGAAAAAAATAGAGAGCGAGTTGAAAATATTTGTCAAACACCCTCTCAGATCTCGAGCACATACTTAAGGGTACTATTGCACAGGATTCAATACCTTTAATATGGGTCGAGCCCAAAAACTTATAAGAAGTTATTATTTGACATCTTTCGTATACCTTTCTTTTTTTTGATAAGTAATCTTTCGTATACCTTTTACACACCTCATCCTACGTAGCGTCATTTTTTCATTTATTATTTTATCAACCAACTTTTAGTGACATAAATCTAAAAGAAAAAAAGAACGTCACATAGGATGAAGTGTATGAAAGATGTAGAATAGTCATTTCTCAAAACTTCTATGTCATTTAGAAAAACATTCCCAAATTACCCACAACTTCACTCGTGTTTTTTCCACAATGCATGGGCCATTGGGTTGGCTCACCACCCCCGTTCCAGCAAGTTGGTGGTGGCTTGGCCACCCCTCATATTCATTGTCGTTCAAACGAGCTCATGTCAAAGGCCCCATCATTCCAACGCTTTTGCAACACGTGGAGATATGCACACGTTTGCATGAAGATCTCACCCCATCCGGACAAGCCTTTATCAAGTCGCATTAAATGGCCCATCAACTCTGCACGTGAATAGTCTCTAAGTGGTAGCTCAATCAACTGGAGATTATGCATCATGAAATGGATGTCACTAGTTTGAATTTTCCCTCCCCTTTTTATGTGGACATGTCAAAAAAAAAAAAAAAAAAAAATACTTCACACATGAATAATCTATGCCGTTGATTAGGTCCTCGTCCGGACGAAGCATCTTCCCCGTTTGAACTTGTCTCAATAGTATTGTGTTCCCCAAGCTTACTGATATATTGACTTATTCGGACAATAGCTAGCTTCTACTTGTCCCCACAAGGCATTCTGCCTAAATTTTTCCAAATCTCCTAAAGTCAGAATTAGGATTTATAATTGTCCGAATACCCTTGAGTCATTCGCACTTAACCTATTTATCGCTCGGGACACGTGTTTTTACTTTATTTAAGGCTTTTATGTTTATGAATAAATTTTTCATTTTTATTCTCGGGTTTTATACTTAACCATCGAGCTGTATTGTAAACTTATTTCAAGGTTAGTCAACTAGATCATGTAATAAAAACTTTTTCACAATATTGTCATTGTACGCAGATGACTATTGGTAGAGGGAAATTGTCCAGGTGTGATAAATAAGACAAAATCATTCTTCATTAGTATCCAAGTTTGAAATGAAATATATGGGTCAAGCTAGTATGAGGAATAAGAACCTCTGGAGATATAGATTCTATGTTATTAAAATATCTAAAAAATGTGCTTAAAAGGTTTGACATGGTTAAATTGCAAGCCATTAAGCATGCCTATTTGCACGGGTTAAAATTTGAGCAAGAATATGTGTTCATAAGATGGGACAGAAATTGAAGAAATAAAGGTCTTGTTTGACAAATGTTTGTATAGAACAGAGTATTAAATTATTAATTTTGAAATTTAGTAAAAAATGATGATGTGATATAAAATAAAAAAAATTTATATAGAAAAATGAGAAAGTTTTGTATTATAGTGAATTTTTTTATTTGAATAATAATAAAAAATTATTGATGTGATATAAAAAGTAAAAAAATATGAATGTTTTGATATTGATTATTATTAGAAAATATGAGAAAGTGATAAAAAAAATTTAAAAAGAAAAGAAAAGAAAAGAAAAAAAGTACACCAATAGTACTTAAACACTACTCTCTTCATGACAAGCTTTTGCCAAACAAGGCCAAGAATAGTCCCCTACGCCAAGGTTTTTTGGTTAGCTTTATGTAGTGCCTGACATGTACCAGAGCTGATAGAAATTGAAGAAATAAGAATAGTTCCCTATGCCCAGGTTTTAGGTAGCATTATGTATGTCCCCACAAGAACTAGATCCGATATTTATCATGTAGTAGTAGGATTGATCGAGTAAATATAGGTCTAGGCCAGGAAGGACGCATTAATAGGCAGTAAATTAAAGGGGATATACATCAAAAACATAAAGTCAACTAGTAGGATGATCCACAAATAGTAGGATGCATAGATGCAGATTTTGCAATAAATGCAAATGACATAAAGTCAACTAGTGAATATGTATTCCTATTGGGATATGTTGGTTGCACTTCAAATGTACATCAGTTGTACACCAAATCTGACGTGGATCACTACTTTTTTTTTTTTTTTTTAAAAAAATATCACTAAATTGCTAAAGGGGAAATGAAAACTCATTTCCCCCTTCTGGCGTACGTTTGAACTTTCTCTCTCTCTCTCTCTCTCTCTCTCTCTCTCTCTCTCTCTCTCTCTCTCTCTCTCCGGCCGTCTGGCCATCATTCATCGGCGCCGACCAACCCCTCTCTCGATCTCCGGCGATTTCTGCTCCCCCTTCGATCTCTCTCTCTCTCTCTCCCCTGCATCTGGCTTTTTTTCCCCCATTTTTCGGCATGCTCTCCCTTTCTCCGGCGATTCTTCTCATTTTCCGGCGTGCTAGCTCTTTTCCGGCGTAAAAGGTACTCTCCGGCGTCCGGATCGGTGAGTCTGAGCCACACGGGCTTCGGGTTTGGGTTATCTTTGAGTTTTTCGCTTGAATCGGTGAGTTCCATTATCCGAGTCTCCACTCCGAGTTTTTCTAGATTTTGAATTTTATGTACATCCCCTTTTGAAGTTTGAACAAATTAATTACTAAGAATCTGATTTGCTTCAGTCAATTTTTAAATCTCTGTGCTTTTTTTTTTTTTTTTTTTTTTTCTAATGAAATCTACCTGGCTACCTTGTCTTGTGCTTTGGAAAGCAGGTTATGCTTTGGAAGACTGCTTTGTGGCTTTTTGTTGTTGAGTGTGATGCAGAAGAAGATGTTGTAGCAGTCGAGAATTATGGAGGTCAAGATAAAATGCCTTATGAATTTGAATTGAAAATACAAATATAATGGAATTTCTGGAATATAATGGAATGTAGATGATGTACTTGAATTTGTAACTTGTAGTTTCTATTTTGAACTCTTTACTTTGTTTCCATAGTTTACAATTGTTTTTTTTTTTTTTTTGAACAAGCATTTCAAACATTCATTCTCTAATGTTTATGTTGAGGAATGGTTGAATGGTACTTGGCTACTTGGTTCTTGGAGAAATAGATGGAATGGTCGAATGTTTAGGTTCTACTACTAGTTGCTTTGTTCCTCTTTTCTGTTCTAGCTGCTTGTTTTGTTTTGGGCAGTTTGAAGATGGTTTTGGTTTTTGTTTCGGTTGGTTGCTGTGTTTTGTCCTGAAGCAGGGGATGTGTTGTTGCTGGTTTCCTGTACAAATTTTGCTTGTGTTGTTTTCAGGTTGAGTGTATTTTTCTCTTTGTTTTGGCTGTTCATAAAAAAAAGAAGAGAAAAGAAACTGATGTGTGACTGACTATTATATTGGACAGATGAACCGATTGTGTTGTTCATGTTCGTTTTGGGTATCAAATTTTCTGGGTTTGGAGAACTAAAATTTCGTTTTGGGTATCAAATTTCCTGAGTTTGGAGAACTAAAATTATATAAAGCAGAGGAGAAACATTTGAAGTTTTTCTGGATCTCTTCATCTATAGCATTCTTTAAGAGAAATTGTGTATCTTTTGACTTCCCGTTACACTGCAAGTCTCCAAATAAACATAGCAAAGCACTCAATTTTTAGATGTGTTGGTAAGTTATATACGTTCAACCTCTTGAAAGCATCGTCATACATGTATGGATATGCTTTTCAAAACCTTGACAAAAGATTGATTTTTTGTTTTATTTTTTTTACTTTTTATTTCAATAAGCTTCACAGCAGTAAAAATGTCCACGCCATTCATGCATGTATAAGAATTTGAAGAAAATCTTGCCACAAAACAATATACACCTAAAGACCCAAAATCTTTTCAATCAGCCTACCAAAATTAACCACAAAAAATAAACTCAAATTTCATCCTCCCCTTCTCATTTTACGGTAACCCAAACAACAACAAAAACCCCATAATTTCAATTGACATTCCAACAATCCAGTTAAGAGAAGCTAGCAACTACCAAAAAATCACATAACCTTGTTTTTCCCCCCAATCGGCTACAAATGTTTTCTCCTAAAAATGGACGAACCAATTAATCAACACAAAAAGGAAGAAAACTCCATGAAACCCACAGTCAAGACCCACCAAAATCCACAAAGAAAACCCAAGCTTCAATAAATTTCAATCCCTGCTCATATGACTTAGCTGCTGGCAATTCCTGCATACAATGTCGTGGTAACCACTGTTGTGAACACCACCACCACCACCTCATTCAAGACAAAACATTTCACTTTCATGGCTGCATTTGAGAGGAGAGAAGTCCTTAAAAATCAAACATACCAACACATTTCATGAGATAATGAACATAAGTCCTTAAAAATCAAACATACCATACGAGCACAAATCTGCTCCTCTCCCATTGCGGATATCACAGTCACAACCAGGTCCTTGCCATTAACAAAATTAACCAGTTATACAGATAACATAAGAGAAAGTAGATTTAACATAGCAGAATCATAAACAAATGTTCATCTTCCAGAGGCAATTTAATGCACATGAAATTATGGTAGTTCCCCATCGCTACTACTGAAAAGAAAAGATGGGAATATAAAGCAACAAAGCCAAAGAGAGCAAAGACTTATGACAAAGCAAAACTAGTGAACACTGTTGTGCAAATTATAATACTCGCAAGTGCACGAATCGTTTTGCAATATAATGTTATGCAAGTGCGAGGTCGATCCCACAGGAAATTGTGTTGAAAAAATTAATCTCTATTCAAACTAATCCTATTTTAACCTAGTTCCAAATTTATGGGTTTTTAATAAAATAAAACATAAACGAAATTAATGAAAATAAAGGGGTCTAGGGTTTTGGAATCCACACTCACCAAATCACAACAACCTAATCTTATGCTCATCACACATATTTTGAGGTTTTCAAATGCAAATCTTAGGTATGTTCTACTTTTGCTTCAAAAATAGTTTAAATCATTCAATGAATCCATTCTTCCACAAATCACAAAAGATATATAGTTTCAACTAAATCATCAAATGTATCCATAGAATGAAACACAATGAATATCCAACATACAAGAAAACCCAAGCCATCAATTTAATGAAACTATATCAAATCATCACTTGTATCCGTAAATCAAAAGAGATACCCAAAAATAATCTCAAAAACCGAAATAGAACAATGAGAAATCAAGCCCATAAACTCAAATAGCATAAACAAGCATGAAACTCAATTTCTATTCATTGGTGAGGTTTCATCCTCAACCCTAGATGAAAGTATTAGCTAGACATGAACAAAGAAAACATAAATAAACTACAAGAATGCATTAAAAACGAATAAACTTACAAAAGTTTGAAGTTCTAGGTCAAAATCGACCCAAAAACCCTAAGATACAGTGAAATCGGCCCCTAGGGCACTCCTAAGCGGCCTCCTCAGCGGCTCTCCCTCTAAAAATGAGAAAAGAATGGTATTTATAGAGTTAGCTAGGGTTTCTGAAATTCCAGCTCCGCATAAATTCGATCGATCGATCGATTTTATAATCGATCGATCGACATCGAGAAAATTTCGATCGATCAACTTCACAGCAATTCCAAATCTCCAGCTTTTATGCATTTTTGCTTGAAAATAATCATTTTTCTCTTTATGTCCTGCAAAAACGTAAAATCACCAAAACTAAACAAAACATCAGAAAGTAATAAAGCTAAAGGTTTAACTAATGTAAATTAAGGGGTCCAAATATACACTTTTTGGCACTCATCAAACACCATGCAACTCAACCTATCAACCCTCATGAACCATACCCAAAGAGAGCAAAGACTTCAAAAATACCATTAACTACTACATTCCCAACGTAGAAGTAATGACTTGAATCAGAAGACAGATACTTGAGCGTTCAGCAACAGTAATTTTGGGCAAGATACTTTGATGGTTGACCATATCATGTACTTCATTGAAGATGGGCCGCACATGCAATGCAATCGTCGGGTCAGTTGGGATTATGACATTAGCAACGTCTGTCATCCAAGCAACAATTTGGGCTGGGTTGTAATTAATACAATAGGATAATTGCCGCAACAAGTGGAGCAATACTACTTGGCTCAAAGGGAGTGGATCCACAGTCAAGGCCCACCGTAGATCAACCTGAAAACAACAACCTCAATAAACATAGTTCTAAAAAAAATGAATTTCGATAATTAAGACAATATAGTCACGTCATTCTAAAAATTGTTAGATTAGATGACTTTACTTGGGAGCATAGCCAGTTCACAATTGACACATCACATCTTTGTAGGGCTGCAGTGAAAGCCTCTTCGTACTTGTGTTGGCGAACCAATATGGATAACCCATGTCTTGGATCAACCGGCAAATTCACTTAATGCACACATAAGAAAGGTTCCATAAAATTCCAACATAGAAACCACATAAATGGAATGGAATGCCAACATAACGAAATAAAAAATACACGTAAAGTATACTTGAGAAACAATAGAATCATGATGACCACCCAATGTTTGGGGCACTGTCGATGCTGAAGCGATAGAAGCCTGCATACACACGCTAAATAAGTACAAAAAATATCAAATAATTATCAACTATCAACTATCACCTGAGTATGAATTATATGGTCGTGAGCTGCAGAAGGCAATGGAGTTTGACATGTATTGTCTTCATCTTCCGTTGCTTTGGAGGCTTACACGAGTAAAATGGTTGTCTCTGAGGGGAAGTGCACATGTTTTCAAGAGAAGGGAAAAAAAAATGTAGCAACCTGATTCCTTCATCTCTTCTGTTTGGCATTGTTGTCTGTTGGTGGCTTTGTTAGTACTTTGGATTTCTTGGCTACTTTATCTATAACGGGCACCTTTCTCAATTTTGGTGGCTTCCCTTTACGTTTAACCTTAATAGGACTAAGCACTTGATTATTTTGCAACGCCACATCATCATTACTTTTAACGACTTCATTACAGCTAGAAGATGCAACAGCAGCTGAAATGCGATGGGAAGAGTGACTTAGCGCAAGGTTTAATTCACGAAATTTCTCCTTTAACATATCAATATTTTTCATCACATCCATGCAACGTTCCACTTTTCCTGCTGTGAGCGATAGTAATTCCTCCAAATTATTTCTAATTTTGTCATGTAGTTGGGCATTAGGATTATCACCAATAGCCTCAAAACTACTTTTAATCATAGAATACTCTCGCTTTATATCCTTCCTCCATCTGTCAAGAACATATCTTGATGGCAATGCTGTCACTTTCTTTGTCATTAACACAGAAATAGAATGAGTGCATAAGATGCCTCTTAATTCGAACAATGCACATGTGTACTTCACATCCAATTCATCTTCATTCAAGTAAACAAGAAATGTTTTTTCTATCGTGCGGCTTCCAACAACGACACCGTAGTCAATAACTTCATAGGTAGAAATCGCGCCTTCACTTTTAAGATGAGAGTTATTACAAGTCATAACTTTCCCAAACTGCTCATGAACTTCTTTGAACTTTGCATTTGTGTAAACATCTTGAAACTGCTTCTCTAAAAGGAGTGGGCTTATACATGGGATTGTGCGATTAAAAGAATCGAAATCAGCATTGGTTTCATTCTCGACCATACGCCTTAAAGCAATATCAAATTGATCAACAAATTCTTTCAATGTGGTCTGTGAGTGCACATAACCATAAAAAAATGCATTCATACTTTCACTTCGCTGTGTAGTATTCATTTCCGCCCAAAATGTATCTTTCATGTATGCCGGCACCCAAAATGTTCTCTCACTATATAACCCACGTAGCCATGCATTATCGTGAAGATCATACCTCTCCAATAGATTTTTCCAATTTTTCTTGTATTCTTCAATTGTTTGAGAATCATACAAACAAGATTGCAGGGCACTCTTAATGCCATCAAAATTAGCATGTGCTCCAAACTTTTTAGGGAGTTTTCTCATAATGTGCCATAGACAATATCTATGTCGAGTTTCAGGGAAAACTATTGTGATTGCATTTTTCATAGCCCTATCCTGATCTGTTATAATTGCTCTTGGGGCTCGGCCGTTCATGCAATCCAACCAAGATTTAAACAACCACACAAATGTGTCTGTATCCTCACTTGATATTAGTCCTGCCTCTAACAGTATCGACTGACCATGATGATTCACTCCTACAAAAGGAGCAAATGGCATGTCATATCTATTTGTCAAGTACGTCGTGTCAAACGTAATAACATCATCGAAGAATTCATACGCTGACCTACTCCGTGCATCAGCCCAAAAACATTTCGCAACCTAGAATCATCATCCATCTCCATCATAAAATAGAAGCCACTATTTTGCTTTTGCATTCTACTGAAATAATCACAAAGTGCCTGACCACCTCCTTTACCAAGTCGAAGCTCTCTTGCCTTGTTAATATAATTTCGACAATCTCTCTCTCCAAAGGGAAGACTCTCAAACCCCCCACTTTCAACAACCAATGATTCAAAATTCTTACTTGTACGTATTCCTGCTCTATCATTTAGCTCAAGCCTCCTTTTCGCAGCATCATTTATTTTCTTATTGCATTTAAAAAATCTTGCTTTGCCCGGGCTTAACGAATGATTATGCTTCAGCTCAACTTTACTAAAAAATCACGTTCCATCATCACATAAAGTCGCACAAATCCTGGCACTACACCATCTTCTTTTAGTTGCTGGAGTTGGCTTTGCAACATCACTTTTTCTAGTTCGTTCTGGGGCTCCACGAGTACATATAAGAATTGCATATGTTTTTTTATCAGCTTTTTTTCTCGAGCTTCGTTGTATCACACCAAAACCAGCTTGCTTAGCATACGTCCTATAATATGAGCAAACTTCTTCTATTGAACTAAATGTCATTAATTCCTTCGGTTCTTCAACTTTTTCATCATCCCTTAACATCGTGTGTAGTACTACATTTTCTTCCTCATCATTCAAAACTTCATCCGAAATAAACGTCACGAAGTCCTTCGGTTCTTCAACATTTTCATCATCCTTTAACATCGTGTAGTACCACATTTTCTTCGTCATTATTCAACTCTTCATCCGAAATAAACGTCATTGAGTCCTTCGATTTTTCAATTTTTTTCACGATCATCTATCCAAAAAAGGATACAAAGTTCAAAAATAAAAAAATGAAAAGTTGCAATCTAGAGAACCATCTTGTATCAATACCTTATTGTAACATCTTAGGCAAACTATATTGCGTACATCAATACTCTTATAAAAATTAAAGAATTTAGATTTAAGATGCCGACATCTATTAACAGAAAAAATGCATCAAATTTTCATGTTGTAGTCAAAATTTGATCAAATTAGGCATAATTTGGTTTTTCTTTGTCCATTTCTTGGTCTATTTTTTATTCCACCAGCTATAGTAGACTGAAACTCAGAAAATACTACTTGGACATACCTGACAGAGTTGGCTTTTAAAATATCAATATGATGAATTAAACATCCATTTCCCTAAAAAACTCAAGATAAGAAAGAAACAACATTGAAGTTTTTAATTTTCAATCTATTGCATGACATCAAAGATTCTAATAATTCCACTTCCATTGGTTAAGCAATCTCTCACTCTCTCTAGTGGGTTCGTTGGAAATTTGTTTTGCTTGCTTTTTTTTTTTTCCCCAGATTTTTCAATTTGTTGTGAAATATTGGGTGCTTTTGATGCCAGATATTGGTACATGTAATTTGTATTTGATCATTTTGATTTGGGTTTTGTTTGGTTGGTAGGAAAATTGGGAAAGGGGAAAATAAAATTCCGGAAAATTTATGTCTTTTTTTGGTCACTATACTGTTCACGTTACTGTTTTGTGCGGATGTTTTGGTTGCATTTCATATACTGGTTTTATACTTTTATAGATTCCAGAACAACATAAACAAACCCAGTAGCATTTAAACAACAACAGTTGTCTTCTTTTATCCAACTTTATTTGTTTATTTATTGGTTGTTTTCTTCACATAGCATACCTTGAGAATCTGAACTCATAGCTGAGAGAAGAGAGAGCACACCGGAGAAGAGCTAGCACGCCGGAAAACGAGAAGAATCGCCGGAAAACGAGAGAGGGGTTGGTCGGCGTCGGTGAATGACGGCCGGCCAGCCGAAGAGAGAGAGAGAGAGAGAGAGAGAGAGAGAGAGAGAGAGCGTCAAACGTACGCTGGAAGGGGGAAATGAGTTTTCATTTCCCCCTCCAGCGATTTAGTGATATTTTTTTAAAAAAAAAAAAAAATAGTGGTCCACGTCAGATTTGGTGTACAATTGATGTACACTTGAAGTGCAACAAACATATCCCATTCCTATTTGGTAGAACAGTAATTTATTGATTTAAGTACGAAACAAAATTGTGTTGCGAAATTTACGATGGAAGTTGAATATTATACCATGCAACACAATGATAAGTAGTGCGGTCTAGACTAAATATTTTTGTCGATAATTTAAATTTGAATATACTAAAGAGATGAACAGGGTCGGCTTGATAATTTTTGAGGCCTAAGGCGACAAGTTTATGTGATGTCATTTTCTTATATTTAAATATTAATTAAATTAAATTAAATTTAATATTTATATTATATATTTTTTATTTAATATATTAATTAGTGTACTTTCTTATGTGTAAAGTGTATTTTAAAACTTTTTTTTAATAACTTATTAGATATAGAATAACTTATCACTTGATTCAAAAACATAAAATAATAAAATTTAAAGAAAAATAAAGAGAAAATTTGAAATAAGTTATATAAAGATTGATTTGTAATAGAACATAATGCAGAAAAATTGTTGGACATTGAAGACTCACCGAAAGTGTAATTCTATCCATTATGCACAACACAAACAATGAGAATTTATGCGTGTTAGTATTTTGGCCTCATTCTGTGTTTGGACAAAATCATTTATATGTAAGGATGCTGCAAACAGGGATTCCACTGTTCAGAGTGAAGTCAGAAGAATTTCAAAGTTCCCTGTCAGCCGTCCGGACGATGTGGCATCCCGTCCGGACGTCCATCTGTCTACTGTTCCATCCGTCCGGACGACGTGTCTTTCCGTCCGGACGTCAGACAGACAAGCATCATTTGTCCGGACGACGTGTTTCTTCCGTCCAGACACCTACATCATATCGAGAAGCTTCTGTGCCAGCTTGCTCCGTCCGGACGTTTCAGCAGCACGTCCGGACGCCTATCAGTTCTCGAACGGTTCACTGATTCTTTCCAAGTTCAAGAAAGGGAAGATCAATCAACCGTCCGGACGATGTGGTATCCCGTCCGGATGCGTATCTCCGTAAGGCAAGAATCGCAGTTCAAAATGAACCGTCCGGACATCTGACAATTGTGGTGCGGATGCTGGGGATGCATCGTATATGGTAACTGACGATTCGACTTCAACCGTCCAGACGTCTCCCCCTTATGGTCTGGACGCACGCGTATCAGATATGGAAATTGCGTGTTGAAGTTTAGCCGTCCGGACGTTCCTGCCCCTTGGTCCGGACGCGCGAAGCCTATTATGGAAATTACTTGCAGCGGACGTGCGTCCGTCCGGACGATCGAGCCATCCCATCCGGACGATGTTCTAATACAGGAAAGATTTCTCCGCGAAAATTTTGGAAAATCCTGTCGCACAGTTGTCCGTCCGGACGGTCATGGTCCACCGTCCGGACGGCTCACATGCTTATTTTGCCTAACGCCCATTCTGACCCCCAGCCTATAAATAGGGGCCTCTGAGCACTTAGAGCTGCAAGAATTTGGTGTGAATTCCATTAGAGCTCAAAGACATGATATCTCCTCTGAAGCCGTTTTTCAAGTGTGCTGTGCTGTAAACCGAAATCTATCTTAGAGGTCGGCTCTAAGGTAAGGAGTTCTATTGAAGACCCCTTCAGGTAGGTGAACCTGGTTGGGAAGCGTTCGTGTTGGGTTACACGTCAGAGATCAAGGTACGACCACTGCATTGGTACATGTGAGTGTTACTATATTGTATCTAGCTTTGTCTTCTGAATAGTGGAATTCCTGGGTTCGGCTGCCCCGGAGTGGTTTTTCTCTTAACTGAGTTTCCACTTCGTCAACAAAAATATCTGTGTCATTTACTTTCCGCTGTACTTTAATTTTTGTTGACACTTATGCACACATTTTATATTTGAAGTCAAATTTCAATTTTCAATGCGCTTTGAAGACTTTTCATATTTTTTTAAACATTTAATTCAAATAAATGTTGGAGAAAGAATTATGCATGTTGGAATAATTTAATGAATGTAAAAATATGACTTTTAAAAAGAGTACATAAGTGGAATTTTCAAAAATTTATGGATTTTTTTTTTCCTGAATGTTATTAATGAGACTTTCAATTTGTAATTACTTTTACCATGATTGAGAGCCTTAGTTAGAAACTATTTACTAAATTTTTACCATACTAAAGTCTTAAAATTTGTTTTGGAAATAGTGAAGAAAACAGATTAACAATGCCCTAGACTTCACCCCTTATAAACATATCTGATTTGCTCCCTCCTCCTCTCCCTTTCCCTTTCTACTCCCCGCTCCTACCATCATCCTCCCATTCTGGTTTTTTCTTTTGTTTATAGGTGTTCTCCGACGAGATCAGCAATTTTGGCATCTTCTCTATGCATTCGTCTATCTACCTCCGTGATGTGTCATACTGTCATTTATCTCCTCCTTAATCGCTACTGATGGTTGTGTTTTTGCTCTAAATAAAAGTTTTATTTTCTTTATATCTACCCTCATGGACAATTTATGGGATGAATGTTAGTTAGGTGTGAGGGGTTATCTCTCACGGCATGGATAGTTCGGTGTGAGGGGTTATCTCTCATAGATCTAGTCTGCTCAGAACAAATCTGCTCTTTAACTATTTTTGTACATAGGTTAGCGAAAGATAAAAGTCATAGATAACACTTTATTGTAAGAATTTTGTTTGTATCTATGACCAGGAACGGAGGGAGAGGGGCTGGCAGGGGCCATGCCCCCCCACCCCCCCCCCCCCCCCCAATTTCCTTTAAAAAAAATTTATAAGGTTAAAAAAAAATCTCAATATATATAATATATATATATATATATATATATATATATATATATATATATATATATATATAAGCTAAAAAATTAAAAATTTAGCCTATTGGCCACTCCCAATAATTTTTTTTTGCCACTAGTCCTTGCCCATAAGAAATTCTGGCTCCGTCCCTGTCTATGACTATATAACCTCATACCATGTAGCTATGATTTTGCAGAGCTTTATACTTTGTGATGCAAAAGTTTTATCCTCGTGATCTTTGATCAATGAAATTCTCAGATATTTCATTCAAAAAAAAAAATTTGTTTTGGAAATAACTTTTATTGTACCATTATTAAGTGGGGGCCTTAATTAAAGAGTATTTTATAAACTTTTTATTATATTAGAGCCTTAAAATGTTTTTTTAGCCTTTTATATATATATATATATATTGTATAATTATTAATTGGGGGTCTTAGTCAGCGGTCTTAATCGCCTAAAGCTCATGCCACCATGGAGACGAACCAATTCAAGTGTTTTGTGGCAATAACGTACGGGATTTCCTCCTAAATTTTCAGTCTAACGGGATTAATCCCTCCATATATACGAATTTCTTCAGAGTTCCAACTCAACAAAGTACGAAACATGTCATTCTCCCCGGTTTCTGTAAGGCTAAAATATTACTCCAACGTTCTAACCTAGATCTACATTGGAATAAATAACAAATAAAAAACACACAAAAATAAATAAAAAAGGGTGCATGGTGGATAAATTTTTGAAGTCCTACTTATTACATTAACTGTGATGCAATGCAACATAACACCTAATCATCTTGCGACCTCTCTGACAATTTTTCGAAAATTTCAGAACACGGGCGAACTAGATGACGTCCAAGCATGCTGTTCCAGCAATTCTTATTATTGTCTTCAAGGTCACCTCTGCAGCTTTTATCCTCATTATTCAAGTTGTGTCCGGGCATCAATAAGTTCTGGTAGTCATAATTATACGGCAATGTATCGGTGAAACCTTCCATGATATTTGAAAGAGGCGTGTTTTCATTCCCAGCCCTAAAAGAGTCCACAAGCCATGCACTTTTAGTAGTATATGCAATGTCCTGCAAGGCCATTGTGTCAATATCTGATATTTCTTTGAGTTCCGGCATTTGACAGACTTCTTTGATGAACCCTTCATTGCATGTAACCGAGCTTTTGGCAAAATCAAGAATTGCAGTCACCGTGCTTTCATTGAATGCAACAGTTTGGATGGGGAGTGCGTTCTCCGAGAAGTTCAACATTGATGTTGGAGACTCGAGGTCATTGCCAGCAATTGGGAAAATACCGGCACTCATTGACTTCGACCATTCCCCTTGCCATGCTTTGAGTGCGTCGAGGTATGGAGGTAGTGCGGGTTGAGCTGGGTTTTTGTTGATGAGCTGAGCCGGAGCAGGACTGCTGAGCTGTTGTTGGATAGGTTTAGACACAAGCATAGACTCTCTTACCAGTCTGGCTTCGGCTTCCAGCCGCGCGCTTTCCCACTGAGCCATATGGCTTAAATTGGCTGTGTCTTTGAAGTGGCCACTGCCGGAGGTCAAGGCATCGCTTTTGGGCTTGTGGGTGACGGGATCAATGCCCATCTTAATTAGTCTTTTCTTGAGATGCGTGTTCCAGTAGTTCTTGATCACATTATCTGTTCTATTGGGCAAGTGAGTTGCTATAGCGGACCATCTGAAAGGGAAAATGGTGCAGCAAATTAATAAGTCAATATTAAGTCAATGATGAAAAAAAAAGTGAAAAAATAAAAATACAATTTCATAAATGCTTTAATTTGTTTCAAATCTTGTTAAACATTTCATGTCACCTTTTTTTTTTTTTTTTCTAAGCCATCGTAGCATAGCATGCCGAATGGCCTCCCATTTTATTCTTTCTTTCTTTTTCTTTTTCTTTTTTTTTTCTTTTCAAAAGCTTTTGGCCTTCTATTTTTTAAGGGCATTTTTTTAGGGGCCTAACGCGAAAGCCTAAGTTGTCTGTAGCACTTTTTTTTTTTTTTGAAGGGGTCTGTAGTACTATTTAGCCGGCAGAGCAGTGGAGTTATTGATTAATTGGAGATGTGTTGTTTGTGCGGGTTAAATACTTTACACATTTACGTGGTTTAAAAATTCTAGCTGTTCTTTGTGTTTTTAGTTTTAAACCTTTTTTTTTTTTTTTTTTTTTTTTTTTTTTTTTTTCACTTTTGTCCGTAAGGGTGCCCAAACCACTCCCGTGGCCCATGGGAGAAGTGGGAAAAAAAAAAAAAAAAAAAAAAAAAAAAAAAGGAAGAAAGAAGAAGAAAAGGAGGTTTTGGCTCACGGGGGTGGCCGAGCCACCCCCAAGCCAAATGGGAGTGGCTCAGGCAATCCCTTGGCCAAAATGGGGGTGGCCAGTCACTCCTAGAATTTTTATTTATTTATTTTTTAAGTCTTTAAAATAGGAAAAATGATCCCTACACTCATTTCTCACAACAGCCACACAACAAGCTGACGTGGCTGGTAATATTTTATTATTTTTTTTGTATTGTTTTCTTTTCTTTTTGTAAAAAAATAATAAAATATTACCAACCACATCAGCTTGTTGTGGGGCTGTTGTGAGAAATGAGTGTAGGGATCATTTCTCTTAAAATAGATAAATATAGTAGCCACGTTAGCGTTGACATGGCTCTGGAGACAGGTGTCGCACATGTATGTTGACACGTGTAAGATGACATGGCGAGACGTTAGTTTAGGACGAAAAAATAAATGAAGGTACCGTTTTCGTCTTTTTCCATGGCATAGGTATCTCCTATGATAAAAATGAAAACTGAGATAGCAAAAAATAAAATTTTTAAATCACATGGAGCAATTAGGTATTTAGCCCTATTTGTATGTGTATATATATATTTTAAATACATTTATATTCGGTGGGAGACCTATTTCACATATATTGATCTCACGTTAAATGTAAGTGTTTGTGGCATGCGTGTAAAAACAAATGTAAAATTATCATTTGTTAATCAACTGATACACCCGGTCGGTGTTGCAGCCAATAAGTCAATGATGACATGGCAGTAAGCTAATTTGAATTCTCCTTAAAGAATTAATTACCTGTTACCGAGTAGAGCGTGGAGCTGAATGATGGTCTGTTCTTCCTGCAAGCTAAACTTTCCTCTTTTAATGTCAGGTCTGAGGTAATTAGTCCATCTCAATCTACAGCTCTTCCCACATCTCTGCAGCCCTAAAAAATCCAACCAGTAAAAAGAAAAACAAAAACAAAAACACAAACAAAAGTACTTGGAGTTGCAAGTTAAAAGTAAAATAAAAAATAAAGTTTATTAAGATAAAGCAAATCCCTCATTAATTTGAGGGAGAAGATAACTAACAATGGGCTCATCATCAAGAGTGAGGCTTATAGGATAGTTGAGTTACCTTTGGATATTATGATTTCAATTTTTGTACCTGATGCTAAACTTTCAGTTTTCATTCATATGGCTTTTAGCAGGATCTTTTACCCCAAGTGATTGAAATTTTACACAACTCAAGTAGGGCTAAGACCAAAAATGTTTCTAAGCAGTTTTAGAAGCTGGAACATCTGAGATGAAGGACTAATTAAGGCACAAACATAACTTGCATAATTTATAGTTTGTCATTGCCAAGCTTTTGCAGAAAAATTCAAGTTGTGTCTTCTAATTTGCTACATCAGCAGAGCAACGAAACAGATTTATAGTAACTGAAGCCCCTCTGGTTTGCTCTACGCTAGCTAGTTTGAAGAATTATTCTTTCAATCCAAATGGTTGTTTATGTTTAGAGAGATCAACGTAAGCATAGTCTTAATAGTTTGTCATGTCTGGGCATAATAATCTGGATCAGAATGCGAAACCGCTAAATCAAAAAGCAAAAGTGACAATCCATTCGGATGGGTAAAGAATCACAGTTCGAGCTAGCTGCATGAGCATGTTCAGCAAGGAAATTAGCAGATCAATAAACTGTGCAACCGTTGTAAACATTCAAATTACCATATAATAATTAGGTTCCTCGATCGTAAACATACCAGCCTTTGAGGGCAAGGCTTGCCAGCTTCCATGGCCATGTTCTTCGATGTAAGCCAAAAGCTTCTGGTCTTCCTCAGGGGTCCACGACCCTTTCTTCAACCCCACCGTCTGACAGCATTGAGACCAGCGCATTTTGGATACTAAACCGGCCGTAAACAGGAATGGGACGAGGAAGAGCAGAGGCGAGTAGCAATATTATATAGAGGATAAAAGAAAACTTTTTTATTGCCAATATTACCCTTGGCTTTATTCCTGTAACAAACCGTGCAAGCTAATATATATATATATAAAGAAAGACACATACTTTTTTACACATATTTTTTACCTATTTTGTATACACATATATTTGGAACGAGACTACCGGATACATAAGTCTCACACCAAATATAAATGTGTACAAAAAAGTGTATATATATATATATATATATATATATATATATATATATATATATATATATATATATATATATATATATATAATACATGCATACATATATTTGGTATGAGACTCGTGCATCTCACCACATGCATTTTAGTGTTCTTGTTATTTATTCTAGCCTAAATATATGTGAAAATAGATAATCCATTGTGAGTGCTCTTAGATTCAATTAATTCAACTTGGTTATAATTTTGCTTCTCTATTTCCAACTGATTCCCACGCAAGTCCTTTTATATTGTGTCGATCTATGTATGTAAGTTCTACACGTGAGACCTACACAATGTGAGAGGAAATTATGTAAGAGTTATGTGGAAGTTGTAAGGAAATTATTAATAATTCATCTATTTTTCTATTTCTTCAAACCGATAGAATATTGTAATATGAACTATTTTTAGTTATTAATCCCACCGGATGAAATATGGAGAAATTTTTAGAATTCAGACGGAAGTTAATTCGAACTTAATTCTAAGGATCTACCAAAAAACAAAATTGATTTAACAGGGTTTTAACAAAACAATATTTATAGTTTTTCTTTAAATCAAATGTTTTTCCAAGACTATCTAACTTTTGAAAAACCCATAATTGTTTAAGCAAAATCCTTACCAAGAGGAAATAGTATCAAAAGAGTCGAATAAATTACAAAAGCTCACCATTTCTGAAGTTCAAACAGGATGCATGACATTTTGAAATTTGGATCCTCTCTCCATTTCAAATGGAGAGGTTTCTCTCCATTTAGTGTAAATACCATCGATTTTGTTCGAAAATAATTAAAATTTCAGATTTTACATTTGAAAAGTTATAAGTGAAAATGGATTTATAATTTTATTTTATTTTATTTAAATAAATTGAAATTGAAAATGGATTTAAATTGAAATAAAACCAATATATCGTAAAAACAATGTTTTATGTTAGAAATTATCAATTTAGGGTATCAATATTTTAATTTTTTTTTAATTTCAACATTTGGTTAGAATTTTTCGTTAAATTCTGTCCAAAATTTCAAAATATTTCTCTTTTTTTAAAAAAAAAAAAATTGTGAAGATTTAAATGTTGGTTAGAATTTAACGGAATTTGTAAAAATACCCATGCCTGAATATTTGAAAATTTTATAATTTTTTTTTTTTTAAAAAAAAAAAAAAAAAACAAGGGTACGTACTTTGAGAATTTTGACAGGATTTAACGGAAAATTCTAATGGATGGATGAAATTGAAAAAAATTGAAAGATAGATATCCTAAATTGACACGTTTTAAAATTTGAATACTTAATTATAAAAGTGATGAAAGATCAAATTCAAAAGTTATAAGTGAAGTTCTTCGTTAATATATACTTTATTCACTAGTTTCTAAGCGCATGATAAGTTGAAAATCACTAGCATAACCATTTAAACAATTAAATATACACTCCATCCAGGAGGCAGGACGTACCAAACATATCAACTAATGCATGGTTGCTGGGGAGGCAAACGTGTGGACTGTGGAGTAGTTGTGCTTCACTTGACACTTGTCATGAATGAAATGAATTTTACGTCCGTGCATGGCTTTGTAATATTTTGAGATAAATTGAAAAAAAAAAATGCCTATAATTATTAATATAGGCGATTCATATCACTCCGTTTGGCAGTTGGGAATCTGGTCCCAAAAGAAAATGTTAATGAATAGAGCATTAAAACTTCTCCTTTTATTTAATTTTAACATGATTTCCCAGCGACATGCACGTCATAATCAATTTTTTTTTTATATAGATACACGTCATAATCATTTAATTCCCTATGTTCGTGAAAATAACTGTACTGCAGAGCGGGTGAATCCAATCTTCTATATATATATATATATGCACGTTGACACGTTGTTCATTACGTACCTTGAGCCTGAGGGAAGTTGGGCGATATAATCATTATAAAGTGAATGCAATGGTTTTTACTTTTTACAGGAAGCAATGAATGCAATGGTTTTTACTGGAAGCAGCTGCATGTGCATGTGCATGTGCTGGAAAATTAAGGTTGTCGCCGGCCTATTTGTGGCGTACGTTTATGAACGGGCACTAGAGTATTTCGATGTCGAGGCATGCAGTTGTGCCTAGCAAAATAAAATATTAGGAAATAAAATATTAATTTGTCTTATTGTTGGTCTTATGAGAGACATTAACATATTTTGATAGTTTGAGAAAGGGCATTGACACAATTGACTGTTTAAAGAGGACATTGACAATTAAGTAGTAATTTAATGGGGATAGTCTTCAGAGGTACCTCCCCACACCATATATCATGCTAAAACAAGACTTTCGAACCATCCCTGACCTCATATCTCATATGAGCTGCAAAAGCATCTCATCCCCCCTAATAGATTTCCAAACTCTTACTCCTAAAGAACCCACAACCTCCTTACAGCACCAACCACCCCTCATACTTCCATATTTGATATTCACCACCTTTCTCCAAAGAGCATTTCTTTCGAAAGCAAACCTCCATAACCATTTACCCATCAAAGCTCTATTAAACTTAATCATATTTCTCACTCCTAATCCCCCTTGCAACCTCCGAAAACAAATCGTATGCCAATTAACCAAATGAAATTTAAATTCATCATCAATACCAACCAAAAAGATGTCTCTTTGAAATTTTTCCAAACGATTAGCCACTCCCACTGGAATAGGGGAGAGAGAGAAAATATGTAGGTAACCTTGAAAATGTACTATTAATCAAAGTTAACCTCCCACCCTTAGATAAATACAACATCTTCCACCCTGATAATCTATTTCCCATCTTCTCAATAATGTTATTCCACGTATGAGAGTCCTTATACTTAGCACCCTACGGGAGACCCAAATACTTTAAAGGAAGCGAGGCCACACTGCACCCAAGAATGCTAGCCAACTCGTCCACATCACCTACCTCATCAATCGGAACAATCTTAGATTTAGACAAATTAATTCTAAGACCTGAGACTGCTTCAAAACATATCAACAAACATCTTAAATCTCAGAATTGGTCAGCAATAGGCTCACAAAAGATCAATGTATGATCTGCAAATAATAGATGAGACACCATCATAGCATCTTACATATTCGATCCCACTGAGAACCCAGATAGTCGCCCATTATCCACTGTTACATATATCATCTGGGCTGAAGGCTTCTATCACCAAACATAAACATAAGCGGAGACAAAGGATCCCCTTGTCGAAGACCCCGTGAGCTACTAAAAAACCCTGAAGGCGACCCATTGATAGTGATAGAGAAACAAACAGTAGCGATACAATGAGCAATCCAGCTATGCCATCTCTCCCCAAAACCACATCTCTCCAATAAATAAAGCAAAAATTCTCAATTTACATGATCATAAGCCTTTTTCCAAATCCAACTTACATATAATGCCCGGAGTTCCAAAACGAATCCTGCTATCCACACATTCATTAGCCACCAAAGCAGAATCCAGTATTTGCCTCCCCAACACTGACTTCAACCTATTTGCCAAGACCTTTGAGATGATTTTGTACATACCACCTATTAAACTTATAGGTCGAAAATCCTTGATATCCACCGCTCCGGCTCTCTTTGGAATTAGCGATACAAAAGTAGCGTTAAGGCTCTTCTTAAAATTTTCACTATTCTGAAACTCCTTTAACATCGTAATAATATCAGTCTTTAAGATCTCCCAGCACTTTTGAAAAAATGGCATAGTAAAACCATCATGCCCAGGGGCATTATCGCCTTTGAAATTCCGTATAACCCCCCAAATTTCATCTTCATCAAACTCGCGTTCCACCCATAATCTATCATCTTCATCAATAGAGAGAAAAGATAAATCATATGTCCTTGGTCTCTGCTGATATTGCTCACTGTACAGCTTTTTATAAAAATCCACAATGTGATCCTGGATAACTGTTTTGTCATCAGTCAGATGTCCATCCACCATTAGAGTCTCAATTGCATTATGTCTTCTATGGGAATTTGCGGGCCAATGGAAGAATTTTGTATTACTGTCACCTTTTTTTAACCACAAAGCCCTAGATTTTTGTCTCCAACTCATTTATTCAAGAAGAATATTCCACTCTAAGTTTCTAGAATAATCTTCTCTATTGAAATTCTCCTTTTCAAATAACAGTCTCTCCTCTGTGATCAAGTCCAACTCATTCAGACTCTTTTCCAGTTTCTTTTTTTGTACCCGTACATTCCAAAACACCTCCTCATTCCATTTTTTTCAGGTCAATTTTCAATGCTTTTAGCTTACGAGCAAACACAAAGCTAGGCGTATCTTCATAAATATAAGATCCCCACCACCTCTTCACCTACTCCTCAAAACCTTCCTCTTGCAACCACATATTTTCAAATTTAAACGACCCCCTACCCCGTCTCCCTACTCCACAATCCAATAACAATGGATAATGATCCAAAAGAAGAAAAGGAAGATGCCTTTGAGACACCTTAGGAAATTATTCCTCCCATTTTGTAGATAGCAAGAATCGATCAATTCTGGACCAAGTGCAGCAATTCGACCATGTGAATCTCCCCCCAACCAAAGGAATATCTATTAGACCCTGTTCACAAATAAACTCATAAAACTCGACCATTGCCTAAGAAAACCTCGCTTCCCCCCCTCTTTCGCTCGGAGACCAAACGATGTTAAAATCCCCCTCCATACACCAAGGCATCTCCCAAATATTCCTCAAACCCGCCAACTCATCCCAAAGCCCTCTTCTTTCACCATCATGATTCGGTCCATAAACACCTACAAAACCCCAATTAAAATTCGCTGTCACACTACGGAACACGTATGCTACCACATACCGCTCCACATACTCTTCAATCTTCTCGACCAATCTCCTATCCCACATTAACAAGATGCCTTCCAAAGCCCCTCTTAAACCCAAATTCACCCAATCCACATGAACACATCCCTAAACACTGTAAACCACCTCCCTATTAATTACCTCCATTTTAGTTTCTTGTAAGCACACAATATATGCCTTCCATTCCCTCAACAACCCCCTAATCTTCGTTCTTTTCTCGAGCTCATTCAAGCCTCGCACATTCCACGAAACTATCTTTGGCTTCAACATTAACAATTAACAACCCTCCCCTTTCTAGTTAACCTAGACAACAGACCTCCTTTCCTATCATAATTCATCGAACATTCCAACCTCTTCACTTCACATTGTCCGCGATTACCAAATTTAGCACTCAAATTATTATCATGCCCCACCTTATTGGAATACCGATAGGCTTCAATATCCTTGAACAATTCCATCAACTTATCTTCAAAACCCGAACAAGACAGTCCTACAACTTTACAGAAATTTTTAGCTCTTTCTACCACCCATTCTGTGGACACAGAATCATCTCCTAATTGTTCCTCCAACATCATCAATGGTTGGATATCCATCATCCCGCTTCCCCTAATAGCGTTTTTTGTCTGTATCACCAAAGCTAAAGAATTATCCCCCTCACCCCCACCCCGTAAGTCATCTTCACACCCCACATAACCCTTTAACTCTTGCTCACACTCCACAATTTCAGACACATAACCAATATTTTCTTGCACATTTAACCCCTTGCGAACATTAGGGGATTCTATCCCTCCCAAACCAAACACTCCCAAATCAATTTCTGCCTCCCTCGGACTCTCGCTCCCCTGATCGCCCTCATCCCTCTCCTCACCTACACCAACACTCAAAACAGAACCCATTTGATACTCACCCTCAACGCTAGCCTCACCTACACCGTGAAACTACTCCTCCAAAGTCGTTATTTCCACCACTCCAGGGCTAGCACATATGGAATCCTGAATCACAGGCATAACCATCTCCTCGCTTGCCTTCCTTATGCCCCCTGAGACACCAACGATGCCCTCTGGGTCATCCCTACTCTTGTCCAGAAGCTTTTCATGCCACACAGCACTAACCCCCATTGGTCTTGACCCTATATCGGTCAACTCTGGCTCTGGAACCACCTCTTGCATCGTCATCGGCACCCTCTATAGATGCTTGGCCGTTACACCCATCTTCCCGCTCATCTCTCTAGATTGGCCCAACGGCTTAGACTGAATTCGGCGACTATAGGTAATCGCCGAACTTACATTTTTATCCTGGTGGGCTTCCATTACTTCTTTTCCTTTAGCCTTATTGTTGGACCACAAAGGGTGCAAACCCAAGTGTAGGTTTTCGCAAGTAATAAATCACGGTAAGTCCGAGGTCAATCCACAAGGAATGATTAGACACGAGAGAATAATTTTTATTATTATGCAGAAAAGAAAAATTAATAAAAAAAAAAATAGGAATTTTGCTTTTGGTTTCTACTCGAAAGTGGAGTAGAGAAATATAATTTAAATTAAAAAGTAAACTATGAAACTAAAATAAATAAATTTGATTTGGAAGATAATATTGGAAAAGACTAGGGTTTCAATGATCCACCTAGTATTTTATTACGTATTCATGAGACATAAAAAAAATATAAAATAGATCAAACATAGGTTGATTGAGAATTTGATTTCAAAAACATAAAACAATAAATTAAGCATTCCATATATTTTCGAATCATATCAAATCAAACAAAGTAAGCAGTTGATATAAACAAAAAAAAAACATAAGGAATCAAAATAAACTTGTCCCATTAAATTACTCTCAAATAAAAATCATCCCCAAAATTTAATCATTCATCTATGAAAAAAAAACAAATAATATAGTCTCAAGAACACATAATAAAAATACTAGACTTCACCTCTAGCCCTAGCTAAAGGTTTAGCCACTCATGTTTATGAAAATAAATTCTATAATCAAAGTACTAAACATAAATTAAAAACAAAGAAATAAAAATTCAAACTCTGCGTCTCTATGCTCTTGTGCTAGCTCCTTTGCTCTTCTCTTTCTCCTCTCAAGAGAAAATTAAACACATATATATAGACTAAGGCCCTAGGGTTTGGACGCATGCATTCCCCTTTGTTTTGGAAAGAAACGTGTGATTATAAATATTCATGCACTGCTTAGGATAGAATCGTGTAACGTGCATGCTGGCTTGGAGATTGACTTTGGTTTCTTGCCAATTTGAGTTGCACGTGTCTCAAGATTTGTCAGATCTGCATGGGTTCTTTTGGAAAGAATTGTCCCTTGGTTGCTGCCCCATCGATGGAAAGAATCAAGAGAAATGCTTGGTTGTACACTCTCATCCCACTCCTATCCCACCTTTGCCTACTTGGATCAATAATATTGTTAAAAAAAATGGGTCCCACTACACTCTCTACACTATCTCTTACATTATTGGTCCAAATAGACAAGAGTGGGATAGAAGTGGGATGAGAGTGTACAACCAAGCATTTCTCAAGAATCAAACTGCTGCTGGAATCTTGTATTTTCAGTGCCTTAATTCACGTGCATGGCTGAGACTTTTATTTGGAAAGACATCTCTTGGTGGTCCAGCTAACTTGTGCGATGTGGCTTGTTTATGGAAGGAGGATCACTTCATAGAATCCACGTACAGCTAGGTCCACAAGTCGGTGCCCAATTTTGCTTAACATGGAAAGAGCACATGTAGAGCTGATGCAAAAACTTCCTTAAGAACATGTGCTGCCAAGTATGGAACGTGTCTCTTTGTGCATGGAGGGGATCGCCTTTTTCATTCTTGCCAATTCAGTCTTGCGTGTTTCTCAGCAGTACTGCTTGGTCTTGGAAGGAACACAATTATGGAAAGCAATTGCCAAAAGTCCAAAGCTCTCTTGCATTGCCAGCTTTGCATGGAAAGAATAGGAAAGTGCACCACTGTGAATTTGGTTGCTCCAAAACTAGAGAGAAAATCTTGCCTTAGTCTGGAGAATCACGTGTCTTCTGTCTTGGTTTCACCAAGTGGTCCAGCCGCTTGAAAGTCACAACAATTCCTACAAAAAGAAATACAATTTAATTTATTTGCATTTATATCAATTTAAGCTCAAATCGAATAATTAAACAATATTCCACAATTAAATACTAAATGTAAAAATTAAGATAAAGTATAGTATGATAATGCTTATTTTAATAGAGAAAATATGCATTTTTTAAGCTATTATCACTTATGCAAGACTAAGCCCTGCAATTTCTGGCCTAATCCCTTATTTTCCTCTTTTCCGGAGGCCCATTTCGTTGACTATTGGACTTTGTCTTAGGCTTGCAGTATGATTAGCCTCATCCCACAATAGGCCCAAATCGAGTCGACCCAGCCATCTATTAGTTTCTTCTCGAATAGATAGGAGCATCTGTTTCAAATTAGCCAGCTGTAGTTTTCCTTCCACAACGCAGTTAGGCGTGATTCCCGCTCCAGCACTAACCAGGATATCTCCTTTCGCCAAATCTGTCCCCTTCTTTGCCGCTCTTGCCATAATCGACCTTGGTTGTTCTCCGGATGTTCCTGACGTGCCCCTGCTCGATTCTCCTTTTTCCAAGTCATGGCCTTTCCTTACCAACACTGCCGCAAAACGTTCGGCTATCACAGTTCATCGGCTTCATCACCATTGTCGGGGCAATTGGAAGCTTCCCAGCTCTTTTCCCCCCAGCAGCTTTCTTCTCATAATTCTCTAACTTCCTCAATTGTGCAAGACAATTGGCCTAGTCGCAACCATCTCGTCCCTCTAGTAGAATCACGAACATCCGTCGACCACCATTACCATATTCATACAGCTCCAAAAATCTTCCATGAGCATTACCTCTCCGTTGCAAAATATGCACCATAGAACCCACCCGGAAAGTCCTGCAGAAGTCTTGTATCTCCCCACCCTGCCTCAATTCCTCCATTGATTTCCTAAACTATTCTACACTTGCCTTACTCAAGAACACTGCTCGGAAGAGACCTTTACTCCACTCAGCTAATCTTATTCCATCTCCAACACAAAACTTAGATCAAATCTTGAAGGATTTCGCCTCTACGTAGAAAAATCCCACATAACCCATGAGAATTCTATATATTCCAACTTCTACACTATTGAAGATTGAATTGCACACAGTTTATACTTACAAAACCCTTGCAATTAAACTTGATGTCTACCCCATCAAACAATCCGTTTGTTTTCTATTGCATTAGCTCTAGAGCACTGGCCAATCTTCGATCAAGCTTCTTCTTGTATCCCGGAACTCCGGTAGCTTTAAGGTTCTTGAGATATGGGTGATTTAACTAAACTCTAAGAGAGGTATGAAACTGAAGGCGTAAGGATGAGCAAAGTTTCTCTTAGCTCACAAGATAATGGTCTCAAGGTCTCATGAAAATCGTGAATAATGATGCTTCTATTGTAATACCCCGAGCAAAACAACTTGTAAATTATAAAAAGAATATCTAAAAACACACGCGGCATTAATAATCAGAGGAAAAATATTACTTTATGTGAATAAAATTTGTAAGAAAAGAATATATTTAAATAAAGAAAACTAGTGTCATAAAATGAGAAACAAACAATAAAAGACTAAAGTAGGCAAAAGCCATTTTACCCCCCAAAAGTTTGACAGCATTTTCACTTTTGTATCTGATGTTTAAAAAGTAACAATGTACCCAAACAAAGTTTTTGAAATTTTCAATGTAAGCACTTTGTTAATTATTTATGTCTTCTTTAATATAAATTATTGGAAAGACCCAAACGCCCCTACTTTTATCAAAAAAAAAAAAAAGAAACAAGAAAAAAGAAACAAGAAAAGAAAGGGGGAAAAAACAAAAACAAACAACCACCCCCAAATGGCCCATGAGAGTGGCTAAGGCCACCTTCTTCTTCTTCTTCCTTTTTTATTTTATTTTTTTTAATTTTTTTTTTAATTTTTCCTTCCTTTATTATTTATTTTTTTAAAAATGAGGTCATTTTGGGAATTAACACGTGTATATGGGGCAATTTTGAAAATTTTATACCAAAAAATTTACATGCGGTGCACATGAGCTATTTTCCGTCAAAGAATACGGAAATGACTAATACAGTGCTTACATTAAAAATTTCGAAAACTTTGTTGGGGGTACATTGGAACTTTTTAAATATTAGAGGCATAAGTGAAAAAGTTGCAAATTTTGGGGGTAAAATGTATTTTTTCTCAGAATAAAACATATTAATAAATGCCCAAAAATCCCAAAAATTGGGTGGATTGATTGATCAGCACCCGAAGGGTGATTGATGCCATATCAACACCTTATCCACAGTTACCGATAAATCGGTCCAAAATAGTGATCAATTGATGTCAAACCTATATGCGAAAATAACGCGTCCAAAACTTTAAAAAATGTAGGACCTTCATTATAGAAACTCTAGAAAACCTATTTCTTCATCCAACCATCAGCCGAGAGAGAGAGCGAGAGAGATGAGCCATTTTTATGGTTCTTTGAGGCTAAGGAGTTAGAATCCACACTACCAAGGGGTAAAATCCGAAACTCTAGTCTCAGTTTCATGTTTGATAAGTTACATTTCATAATATGTTGTCTAGTATGTTAAAAGTGTAGATCGAGTTAGGAAATTGATTATTTACGGAAAAGATAGGTGACTTTTGTGCTACATGACATTGTGTTGCCAAATAACTTGAAGTTGAGTCTAGATCAGGGTTATACCACACATGCATAGCCCATTTTGTGATTTAATGGTTTTTTGAGAACCTAAATGGGTAGAAGATAACTTGAAGAGATTTGTGATAAAGCTAGGATTTTTAAGACCTAAACATGTTCAAGGCTTGTAAAGTAAGTGCCTTTAGGACCTTATGTCACACTAGAAACAAGTATATGGTGTAAAGTTTGAAGCTTGAACCAAAAAAAACCCAAAATGAATTATGTGCAATCATCGATAGATCGATGCTTCTTAATGAGCAATTGGTGCCCGACAACTGATAGATTAATCCTTGAGCAGCGATCAATCAGTAAGGGCCAGAAAGTGGGATTAAGGTTTCTTAAGTGAAATTAGGGTTTGTGAATTGGGGATACGACTAATAATAGAGTATAAAATTTGTAGAGTAAGAAGCTTGACTTTTCAGAAAGTCCAAACTTGGATATTAGCGTAAGAAATAAATAATTGCCCATGAGAATGCCAAAACAGTTAATTCGTTGAGCATGAATGTTTTCGTCGAAATAATCTGTGCATATTTTTACAATTATGATTTCTGTTGAACATTTGTCGTGAGCCCTGATCTTTTGAGAAATGATTGGTTTAAAAATTAATTGTTATTCATTGTATTTATACATGATATTAATTTTGTTCTCGTAACTAGAAATTTATAATGTTTGTGTGGCATGCCACCATGAAAAAAATGCGTGAAGAATTTTGGGCATGTGCACACTCTTTATACGGATTTGACCTTGTGGCCCATTGTGAGTGGAATGTTAAACTACCCTGGATCTAAAGGCTAGTGTGACTAGCACAACCACTCATGGGTGGTGCTTATACTTGCGGCATCATTGGTTGCATGCTACCCGTGGTATCCACCCAGTCAAGCTACAAGAGGGTTGTAGGCTATTATGCCTTATCAAGGCACCAAGATTGTACCATATGTTTCATATGACGCCCTGTAAAGTGGATATGGGCACATATAGGTTATGCAAAAGATGTTTATAGACTGTGATATATTTATTGATATTATATTTTACACTTTTTCAACATAAATGTTTTGCCTTTAAACTACTACGTGATTTCATAAGCATACACCTTAAGCTGTTTGCTAATGCATTCTTCCTATTGAGCAAATTATTGTGATATTTCCCTTAAACATAACTTGTCCAAAACCTCATGTTTAAACCTTAATGATGTTCTGACAACAGCTTCTCGAAATGCTTATTATGTATAATTATCTTCCTCACTTTTATTACTAATATAAATTGGATTAAGTACACTGGGTAAGTTTCGTTAGCAATTTATTTACTAAGTCGTGGACTTGCATGATTTTTCACCTCTAAAACATTATCGTTTTACATATTAGCAAGTGGTAGTTCGAAGTGTGGAGACTAGAGGTATTCACAAGATTTTCGAGGTCGCAATGCAAAGTCTTGTAGACATAAATTTTGTGTGTATTCTTATACTTGTTATATTTGAAAGAATAGTTTAATTATAGAGGTTATTGTATTTATAGGGGCTCTGGTTTGTACTAGCGATATAAGAGGATAAGAAGAAGAAGAAGAAGATACAAAAATAAATAGTGATGACCTCAGATCATTATTACATTTTCTCTATATATATATTCTAATATTTTGGTAGTATGAATGGTATTTCAGGTTAATTACCAATTAATTAATTTGGAGAAACCACATATATAAATAGTGGGAAGCAACCAATGGTTTGGTGCAACTAAAACTGTAAAACGATAAAAAAAAAAAAAAAAAAAAAAAAAAAAAAAGGCGGCATTTAGATAAGTAAGTGATCTTGTTCAGATGCAGTTAGGGTTTCACAATTCACAACTTGGTGGCGTTCGTACTTTATCCGTCCCAGCCCAACCAAATGTCTCAACTTGCTCGTGATCTTCAACTCATTCGAACATTATTCAACCGAGTCTTGCAAACCGAGGTGTTCTACCAACCTTCACTGTTTCTTCATTCGTTAACCCATTCGGACAATGTCTGATCGAGGGTTGTGACCAAGCAGCTTAATTTGTGGCTTCTTATATTTATTTATCAAACATCTTCGTTCCGAACGACCATTCCAACAGAGCGTCTCGGGAAAAACTTCATGTGATTTTGACATAGCTCGTATGGACATGTTGCAACTGCCATACCGACCAAGTTGCTCGGCTTTTGAAACTTCAAGTCTTATACAGTGTTTTGTTTGGACGCCCCATTGACCGAGCTTCATACCAAGCATTTTTGTTTCTCAGTATTGTTCAAGTTTCTAATTTTCGGTTTAAATACCAACTAAGATTGACAAATTTAGATTTAAATTAAACTTAGTTTTGACACCGATTTGGCCTCCATAAAACTTAACAAGAAGCCTTCTTTGCTATGCCAATTGATGGTATATTGTATAATATGAGAAGATCCAATGGCTAACAACAATTCTGTTGTACCAATTAAATGGAGCCCAACTCCCAACGATCAAATTAACACCCGGCCGACTTAATTGCCTTAAATAAAAAAAACCAACCCATTTTAAAGTAGCCAGGAAAACAAATGGACTCAAAGTCCAGCCCATCCCAAACAGATAAAAGTAGCCCCATGCATCCCTAGGAACAAACAACTCCAAGAGACCATCCTGAAACACCAGTGTAGCTGAACTCATCAAGAAACTAGATGCAGATTGGGCAGCCTTCCTTGTTGTCTTGATTCACTATGTCTTGGATTGTTCTTCCAGGTGTATTTTTTATATATTTGCCACCGCTCAGTTCTCCACCATTCAGTACAGGTCACACGAGACTAGGGGTGATGTACGAGTAAACCAATGCTCTGTATCGGTTTTCTGCCTTCTTGGGATTGAGTGGGTTATGGCCAGTGAGTGGTAGAGTTGTTGGCTTGTTGAAGAGGTCAGTTTAAAAGCCACTGCATTATAGAAGTGTGGAAGTTGATTACTCGGTGCTTAACATGATGCATTTGGAGAGAATGCAATGCTTGAAACTTCGAAGATTGTGAGAGCATTGTAACAAAGTTAAAAACCATTGTGTTCAAAACTCCTTTTATTTGGATGGATGCTTACGACTGTTCTTGTTTTTCTAATTTATTAGAGTTTCTTGATTTGTGGTTTTCTTCTACTTATTGGTTTTTTTCTTGTATACTTCCCGTGTACTTGGGTTGCGCCCCGCTGCGCTTTTTTATGAAATGAATTGCTTATCAAAAAAATAATTGATTATCTAGGCTAGAAGTCTTTCTTAGAAGCTTTATGTTGTGTATCAGTTTTACCACTCCATGCATATCTGCTTTTATTTTGCCCCTCTTTTCGTCTAACAATGCCCTGGCAGTAACTTCCATTTCTTTTAAACTCTGCAAATGTTCTTAGAGATACTCCACTGGTATTTTAAGGGAAGGTTGGAGGAGTTAAGTACAATCATGGCTGGAGAGCTTAATGGTGACAGTGAATCTCAAGAAAAAGATGACATGGATTTAGATGAAAAAAGCAAACTTGCCTACCGAACCGGTGAAATGGATATTGATGAATGCTATCACCAAGTCAGGTTCTCAGAGAACAATAAATTGGTGAAGAACATTGGGAAGGTTGTTCGTGATCTCAGAAATCTTGGATTTATGTCTATGACTGAAGATGCTTATGCTTCTGTTATCTTTCTGCTTCTAAAGGTGAGTATGTGTTCCATTTTGGTCATACATGTCCAGCTTATTTTTGTTCACCTCCACATTATCTCTTTTCCTTTTTTTTATTCTTCCCAATATCCTATTGAACAGTCTCTTTTCAAGTATCTGCTCACTTTTTTTTTTCCTATATGTAACTCACCTTTGGGTCTCATCTAAATATTCCTGTATGCATGGCAGGCTAAAGTACATAATCTGGCTGGTGATGATTACAGGAGTTCTGTTCTGGAGTCCATTAAACGATGGATACAGGTTATATTGTTGTCTTTGTGTAACCTTATCTCCCCGCCCCCAGACAAAGCAATTATTAAAACTATTGATGTCTTAACTTGTCAATAGTTTATCTATCCAAGTTGTTTTCATTTGCATAGTACATGTGATTTAATAAATCTGATGCACTTTTTAAGTTATTGACTTTGCTTTTACTGATCTACACCATATGATGGATGGTTTCTTGCTATCATGTAAGGAAGGTTATTGGCCAATAGTTGAAAGTCTTGTAGTGGTATCAGTCCGGCATGTTATTTCATTTGGTTTAAATATATGCTTGGGTACTTGACATAAATTACATATTGCTTATCATATCATATGTACATGTGCAAAAGTATATGCTTGGGTATTTGATATAAATTACGTCTTGTTCATCATATGTACATGTACAAAATGTATTACTCCCTCGTCTTACAATAGATGTCTTTTATTTTTTGGGCTGTTCCAGAGTAGATGAAATCTTCCGAAATGAAAGCGTTTATCCACTGAACTTCCCATATTACCTTTAAATTTGAACTCACATTTTCTCAAATTTGAACCACTTTTCTTGGCCTAGCTAAGGCCATTTTAAGAAGAATCTATGTCTCATTAAAATAGGTGTTGTTTGTAAACTTTCATCTATTGTAGGATGGAGGGAGTGGTCCTTTTCTCATAAGCAGTAGTTTGATTAGACTAAAGGGACTTCTGTAATTGCCCAAAAGTGCTTCCTGCACAGAATCAATGTCATCTGCAAGATTATGTAAACTTAAATATGGTTTCTCATGCCATGTTTTGCGTTTCTTTGTTTCCTCCAATCTATTTTCTAGTTTTATTATTATGCTACTAATAAATGACTCCTCATGCTTGGAGATATGTTGCCCAGGCTGTACCTCTCCAGTTCTTGCGTGCACTTCTTGCTTATCTTGGTGACTCTGTTAGTTATGATAGTCCTTCATCTGGTCAAAAATCTCCTTTGGCTTCACATCCTTCTTCATGCTATCCTGGAATTGATACACCCTCTGAAGGACTTGTTAGATGGCAGCTGCGGCTAGAGTATTTTGCTTATGAGACATTGCAAGATTTGAGAATAGCCAAACTATTTGAGATCATTGTGGATTATCCTGACAGGTGATCTTAATCTGGTTTTTTCACTTGTTTCCTATTACAGAATTAAAAGGGATAGATATAGTGGTTTTTGACCTCTATACTTGCATCTTAAAAATATAGAAAAGAATTGTGGTTTATATTGAAGAATTTGTTGGACTGATAGAGGGGGATACTTTGTGACTCATTGCTTATGTGATAGAGAATTTCTTAATAAATTCCAGTATATCTTTGAATAAAATATGATTCAAAGGGATTTTACATTTCAGCTTCAATTTTGATGCATTACAGGGCATTAATTTGAACCGTCTTATTCGGCAGTGTGGGTGAACAATCACTCTGTAGCTTGAAGAGATGAAGTCTCTTATATTAGGTTTCACTTACCTATTTAGTGTTTTATTTTGCTGGCAAGGATATGTATGTGAAGGTTGATCTTGTCCTTGAATTTGTGCATATTGTTTAATACGTAAGATGCAGACTAAAACTGCATATCACACAAATGCATTTTCCACGGAAGCTATTATGAACTTTATTAGAGTCTTTTTAAAAGGCTGTAACATGAATCTCATTTCTTTTCTCTATGCCATATTACGAGAGCAAATTGAAAGGGTATAGGTCATACCTATTTAAAGCAGTATTTTCTGTATGTTGCATGATTAGAACTAATGATATCGACATCAGATATTCTTGGGTGACTCCTTGATCCATTTCTCCTTTCCTAAATCTTCTCTATATATTTTACAGCTGTCCGGCTATTGAAGATTTAAAACAATGTCTTGAATATACTGGACAACATTCTAAGCTGGTTGAATCATTTATCTCAGCGCTACCATATCGTTTGCTTACTGCTGGTGCCTCAACTAATGATATATTGCATCAATATGTCTCAACTATCAAAGCACTACGAACAATAAACCCAGCAGGTGTTTTTCATGAAGCAGTTGGTGAACCAATAAGAGACTACTTAAGGGGAAGGAAAGATGCAATAAAATGTATTGTTACAATGCTTACTGGCGGGACTGGTGGGACTGGTGGAAATCCAAATATATCTGGAAATACTGGAGATTGCCTTCTTGAAGAATTAAATAGAGATGAAGAAAGTCAAGAGAATACTAAGGACTAAGGACAACAATCAAAAGCTACTCTAACTCAAGAAGGTCAAGCAGAATTATTTGTGCCCAAAAAAAGAAAAAGAAAAGGAGAGAGTAGGACTTTCTCTCTTCACTCAGCAAATGGCTGGCCTTAACCTCTAGCATTGACTTGTTGTTATGTAACCTTCCAGATTTTGACATTTTTTGCTGTGGCTGATCATAACTTTGTCAAATAGTAGTTTTTGAAATAGACTTCCCACGAAGGGGAAAAAAGCACTAAAAATGTGAATGCTTGTAGATAAAAGATTTTAGATTTGTTGCTTTTGGGAAATTTAGTAAGCATCTCAGTTTTGGCAAGCCTTGGACAATGATTTGGTCAAGTATCAGGATTAAACCGAAGATGTAAATGTATTTATGCATCTTGATGAACTTTGTCAAGTGTCATATTGTTCCATGTATGAACTTTGTCAAGTGTCATATTGTTCCCTGTATAACTCTAAATGGCATTTTCTTGGAGAAATTTATCATGGGGATGCTCACAAATTTTGGAAGCATGGCATTAGATCGAATGCATAATACTCTCAAGGTAAGAATTGTTTTAACTTGCCCCATAATTTGATTTAGGTACATATAGCATGATTGCCAAGTAAATTACTTTAAACACGTTGCTGCAGATGTTTTGTGTAGCTGATCCCCCTTATGATAAATCACTCCAACAGCTTCAGAGCTTCTAATCTAGTCTAGTATCTGAAGATAAGAGATGGAATGTACTTTCTGAAGAAATAATGAGTTGATAGAATTTCAACTCATCCTCTGAATCATTAAGCAATAGCACTGGTGAGACTTTTTTCAGATTTAAATGAAACAACAGTTGGAAATAATGCTTTCCTGTTCTCTTCATTGCATGAGGTATCGCAGAATTGATGCCCAGATACTCTTCCCGCATTTTGGGAATGTCTACAGGCAGCTTTGCCAAAATTGCAGGGAGTTTTTTCATTCTGTATATAGCCTTGAGAAATGGTCGATCTTTGTGGCAGGAGTGTCGCAATCATCCTGTTTGTTGATTCTAGTTGGAGTGTCTCTGGGATGTTTTCCAGTGGATTTGTGGAGAGCGACTTTGGCCATACTTGAGAAAATCACTCTTCAGCTCTACATGGAAAACAGCATTCTGGTTTATGCATGCTCATGGATGTGGGGTTCTGGACAGCGTTTAAAATTGCAGGAAGTCAGAAGATCCTAAAGAGTGGTACTTAACATGTTCCTGTGATGATTAATTACTAAATTTATGATGATTTGTACTTTTGATAGTTTAAATACATCAGAAATGCTGCGTACACTCTTACATGGTAAGAGTGAATTTTAAGATGCCCCCAAGCCCTGTTCTGTTGAATTTTATCTAAGCAACCCACTTTCCATGGTTCTAAGAATTTGAGTTTTCTGAAAAAAAAAATAGATCTAGCCTAAGTGCAAATGATCAATATAGCTCTACAAGAAAAGGCTTCTCCAGATTTATTATAACCTTATAATTCAAACTTGTATCAGGATACTCTTAGAGAAGGCGTGGGACTGAATGGGAAAAATGTGGGAGGGTTTACTTTCCTCTATTACTGATATCTTTCGACCCAGAGCCATTTCACTTCCTAATGGAGCCTCTGATAGTCTGGTATAAGAAAGACTAGATAATGTGTGCTAGATACCTTGTGTTAGATTTTTTCCTTTCGGTCTATGTTGATAAATGCCAACACTAAAAACCATGAGCAGATTCTAAGCTACTACATGCTCATTGGATTGACCCTAAAATGCTAAAAGAAAAAAAATTGACACGGAGTAATGCTAATCTTTCACGCTAGATTTTCATATTAGTTTCACATTAGTTAATGTGACGTGTTTTAAATAGCTATACTTTTAATTTTTTAAATGATTGATATGAGAAGTTACTTAAAACACATCACATTGATTGGTGTGAAAATCTAATGAGAAGAATAACATTACTCTTTGACACGTAACGAGATGATGTAGATAAGTTTATTTATTTTCTTTTTTTCAAATTTATTCCCTTTTTATTTACTTTGATTGTGATTGTACATGAATATTTTATATTAAAAAGACATTAATCCTTTTAGAACATTGTGCTTAGTCATCATGACCGATGTAGAGAATTGTGAAATAGAATTATCTTCATTTCATGGTCCACATTAGATTTCACATATATAATAGTGTATATATTGTGTTACCTCATTAAATTTTAAATGCCAACATAGCATTAACTACACTACAAAATGCGCAATATATATATATATTTTGACCATAAAATATATCATCTTTATTTTATTTTACTTTAATGAAATGGAGAGGATTTTTAAAGTTTAAACGGAAAAATTAAATCTCAGCCATAAAGTGGTTTTTATCCGGTTAGAGAAGAGAAGTGCAGCCTTTTTTTTCCTTGTGTGGAGCCAGCGTGTTCCCATTTAATGATAATAACAGTAAATATTGATGATAAAGAAGCCAAGATAGCCGTTGCCGTTACAACAAAAGTGTGAGGCCAAAGGTAAAATAGAATAGAATAAGAGAATAAGCAATGTGACCGTTTACATAGCCCTCAAATTCAATTCAAAATCCACGGAGAAATTTCACCAATCAAAAAAGAAGAGCAGTGCTTGTCCACCATTACCAAAAAATGAGAGAAGGACTGCAATAGATTGAAACGGCCGAAGAGCAAATGCAACAGCTCAGATCCAAAGCCACGGAGCTACTCCTCAGAGAAGAATGGGAGGAGGCCGTGCTTGCCTACTGTCAGTTCATCAACCTCTGCCAAGACCAAATCTCGCAGACCCAACAGCACCCAGACCCAGATCACCTCCCCAAGCTCCACAGATCCCTCTGCTTAGCGCTCTCCAATCGAGCCGAAGCGCGGTCCAGACTGCAGGAATTCGCACAAGCATTGAAAGATTGTGATCAAGCACTGAAAATTGGGAGTACCCATTTCAAGACCCTGCTCTGCAAAGGTAAGATTCTGCTAAATCTGAATAGGTACTCTATGGCTTTGGACTGCTTCAAGGCTGCTCTGCTCAATCCTCAGGCTAGTGGGAACGCTGAAAGCCTTAATGGGTATTTGGAGAAATGCAAAAAGCTCGAGTTTCTTTCGAGGACCGGAGCTTTTGATCTCTCAGATTGGGTTGTAAATGGGTACCGAGGAAAGCCCCCGGAACTCGCTGAGTACATTGGTGCGGTGCAGATCAGGAAGTCTGGGATTAGTGGGCGTAGCCTATTTTCAACAAAGAACATTGATGCCGGGACTTTGGTGTTGGTCACCAAAGCGATTGCCACGGAGAGGGGTATATTGCCAAGCGAAGATTCGGGCGAGAATGCCCAGTTGGTCATGTGGAAGAATTTTATTCATAGAGTTGCCGATTCCCTCACAAAATGTCCTAGAACCTGTAATTTGATGAATACGTTGTGGACTGGCGAAGACGAGGACGGGCTAGAGGTTCCCGACATAAGTCTCTTTAGGCCTGAGGCAGAGGAGAACGGCCAATCGAATGAGAAGCCTGATATGGCTAGAATTTTGAGCATCTTGGATGTGAATTCTCTGGTTGAGGATGCTGTTTCAGCCAAAGTTCTGGGCAAGAATAGTGGTTATTATGGTGTTGGACTATGGCTACTGGCTTCATTCATCAACCATTCGTGTAGTCCTAATGCAAGGCGTTTGCATGTAGGGGATTATGTGACGGTTCATACTTCAAGGGATGTAAAGGCAGGTGAAGAGATTACTTTTACCTATTACGACGCTCTTTCGCCATTCAACAAGCGCAAGGAAATGTCAAAGACATGGGGCTTCCAGTGTAATTGTAAGAGGTGCAAGTTTGAGGAGGAAATTTGTGCAAAGCAAGAGATAAGAGAGATTGAGATGGGTCTTGAAAGAGGAATGGATATGGGTGGTGCAGTCTATAAGTTAGAGGAAGGTATGAGGACATGGGCGGTGAGGGGGAAGGAGAAGGGCTACTTGACGGCATCCTTTTGGTCTGTATATTCTGAGGCTTACGGTTCTGATAAGTCAATGAAGAGGTGGGGGCGGCGGATTCCGGCCGCCGATGCAGCGATGGATAGCGTACTGGAAGTGGCGGGAAGTGATGAGAGGTTACTCAAGGTCTTGGTTGACGAATTGAAGAAAAGCAATGGGGCAGTGGGCATGGAGAGGGCTTTGAAGTTGGGAAGAGGAGTGTACGGAAAGGCTGTTAAAAGGCAAGCATTGAGGACATTACTCGAGCTTGGCTCTCATTAACACATCTATTATCTTTTTGATTGTTATTAACAGATTGTTAGCCTATTAGCTAATAGCTCTGAGAATTTTTCTCTCTTTTCTGCCTCTTTGATCTGTTTAATTACTTCTAGAAAGAATACCTCAAGTTGAATTGAAGTTCATTTAGAGACTTGTGGTGGCTAAAACTTTTCACCAATCTTTATCTCTAGTTTGCTTGGAGTGTATTCGACCCCGCGATTTAGCAAGTTTAACGTGCGTTTCCAAACAAAATTGCAAATAAGTACTCCAACTATTTGAAGTCAACCAATCAAATCCATAATTGGCAACCAACTCCATCTGGGGTCATTCGGCTGCTAGGGACAGGATATCATATTTATCTCATTTGATTCAACCAACATTTTTTACTGCCTTATTCATACTAGGGCCTAGATACCCTCATCCAATGACTCCCCCTAAAACATAAGTTACATCAATATCCTTTAGTGATTGTCTATTTCTGCAATGATTTAATCCCTAATTATTTCTGAAAAATGAAATTTGACTTCTAAAATAAATAGCAAGTGTGTTCACAAAGTGTCAACAAAAATAATTATGCGGAAAATAAATGACATAAGGATTTTTGTTAACGAAGTGGAAACTCGATTAAGAGAAAAACCACTTCGGGGCAGCCAAACCCATGATATTCACTATTCAGAAGACAAAGCTAGATACAAAATAGTAACACTTACATATACCCGATGCAATGGTCGTACCTTGCTCTCTAACGTGTAACCCAACACGAATGCTTCCCAACCAGGTCTCCTACCTGAAGGGGTCTTCAATGGAATCCTTTACCTTAGGGCCAACCCCTAAGATAGACTTCAGTTGTAGCGCAGCAACAACACACTTGCAATGGTTTCAGAGGAAACTTAATCAGCTCAACAATCTCTCAAAATAACTTCTCTGAGCACTAGTGGAATTCAATACCGAATTCTTGCAGTTCTCATTGCCCAGGGGCCTCTATTTATAGGCTGAGGTACAGAATGGGCGACTGTAGTGCTATATGCTGGTGCCGTCTGGACAGTGGACATGGGCCTTCCGGACGAACAACTGTGCAACAGATTTTTCTGAAAATTTCGATGAGAAATATATCCTGTTTAAGAGCTGCGTCCGAACTGTAAGACACTGTCGTCCGGACGGTTGCACGTTCGCTGCAAGTAATTTCCATATAAGGCTTTCGCTCGTCCGGACCATGGGGGATGAGCATCCAAAAGGCTAATCTTCAACACGCAATTTCCATATCTGCTATGCGCACGTCCGGACCATGATAGGCAGTCGTCTGGACGGTTGAAGTCGAATCGGCAATTTCCTTAACTGTTGAACGCGCGTCCGGACCAAGGTTGTCTGTCGTCCAGACTGTGATATTTGAATTGCGATTCTTGCCTTATGTATGAGCGCGTCTGGACGGTTGAAGCAATCTTCCCTTAAATTGAACTTGGAAAGAATCTGAAGCTGATCGATCACTGAGAGGCATCCGGACGGGCTGCTGAAACGTCCGGACGGATGCAAGCTGGAACAGTAGCTTCTCGAAATAGTGAAGGTCCGGATGGGAATGCATGTCGTCCGGACAGATGATGCTTGGTCTGTCGGGGGTCCGAACGGTATGCCACGTCGTCCGGATGGATGGAATAGTGGACAGATGGGCGTCCGGACGGGATGACACGTAGTCCGAAAGGCTGACAGGGACTCTGAAATCTTCTGTCTTGAAAGCAGTGCAGAAACATCTGAAACACTTCTGAATAGTGGAATCCCTGTTAAAAAGCATCTTTACAAACAAGTGATTTTGTCCAAACACAGAATGAGGTCAATCACAACCTAACAATTTCTATATGGACATGATTAGCAACATTAAACATAGTGTTTTTATCACTGTTTTTTCATCTTCATAAAATGTCTTTAAACAATGGTGCTTAAGTCAAAAGGGTTAGGAAGCAAGAGTTTTTAGGTCCTAGGTTCAACTAGCGAGTTATTCAATTTGATCAAAAAGCTAGTACCCTCCTCACATGGTTGTCTAACAAGAACTCACTCATGCAGCCAAGCTCAAGCTTGTGAAAAGATAAGGGCAAAAGAAAAAAGAAAAAAAAATAACAACTCAATGATGAATAACAATTTGCACACTCATGACAAAACACTATCCCACTCCAGCAAAACACTTCAGGAGGATGAAAAAGTTATACACTATAAACACATTGTGTGAGATATATACAAGAAAGATCCATTAGAGAGTGATGAATCTTAAAAGGTGTACTTATCCAATGAACCTCAATAGGGAATAGCACAAACTACAAATGCAAACAACAATACAATGTAGATTGAAGCTGTATGTAAGAACATGCAACAAAACAAAAATGAAAGCAACAGACAACAAGTTTGGCACTTGTGCTCATGGGATATGAACATGGCTTCATCGAATTGCTTGACTTGAAGGCCCAGAAAGTAAGTCAGTTCCCCAATCATGCTCATTTCAAACTCTTTCTTCATTTCCGTAGCAAACTCATGAGCATGAGAATCAATTGTGGCTGCGAACACAATGTCATCCACGTATATTTGCGAAATCAACAAATTATTCCCCCATTTTCTGGTGAAGCGAGTCCGATCAACATGTCTTGAAGAAAATTCATGGTCTAAGAGATAGGCAATGAGCCTCTTATATCATGCTCGAGGCGCATGCTTTAGGCCATAGAGTGCCTTCTTCAACTTAAAGACATGATCTGGATGGTGCGGGTCAATGAATCCCATTGGTTGAGCCACATAAACTTCTTGTTAGTTTTTGTGTTGGCTGCATTATGTTGGACAAAATCACTTCTATGTAATATTTCTGCTTTCACAGGGATGCTGCTTTATCCAGAGTCTACTCTTCAGCTATGTTCTTCAAGAAGATTCTGTGAAGTTTTCAAGGATTTATTTCGTTCCCTGTCAGCCGTCTGGACGACGTGGTATTCCGTCCGGACGCTCATCAGTCAGCAACATCCGTCCGGACGACGAGATTTTTCCATTCGGACGCCCATCAGTGTCTAGAAGCTTCGAACAGTTCAAGATTGCATCCGTCCGGACGTAATGGCAAATCGTCCGGACGCTCTTCAGAGTTCGAGAAAATCCCAGTGTTTCAGTGCATCCGTCCGGATGACGCGGTTATACCGTCCGGACGCCATTCAGGGTTTGACAAGCATTAGGGTTTCTGCCTCAAGACACAGTTATGGGAAGACAGCTGCTATCGTCCGGACGATGTCCTCTATAAGGCAAGAACATGCATACCAAGTTCAACCGTCCGGACGTCAGCCTTCATGGTCCGGACGATCAAACTTCATATATGGAAGTTGCGTGCACCAGTTCAACCGTCCGGACGTTAGCCTTCAAGGTCCGGATGCTCCAAGCCTTATTATGGTAATTTCGTGCAGCCAAAGTGCAACCGTCTGGACGCTAGGGCAACACCGTCCGGACGCGGCCTTGTTATGGAAGCTTTCAGCGTTATCTTGGAGAGGAGGTTGCAGTTGACCGTCCGGACGCTCGGTCAAGCCGTCCGGACACCCTCGGGTATTTTGGTCATAACTTTTTATTCAAATATCGGATTGGGACGAAATTGGATTCATTGGAAAGCTTAGAAAAAATGCTGTAATTTGAGCATTCGGATGGACCCTAGAAGCGTCCGGACGGCCTCTGTCCGGAAGGAAAGATTTCCCGTCCGGACGGCCCTGCAGAAAATTCCAGAATACTTTTCGGACAAGTAAAACTTGGCCCGTCCGGACGGCCCAAGGCTCCCGTCCGGATGCGCGTGCCTCAGAATCCGTTTTTTTACTCAAAATAGGGTTTCCTAAGCCTATAAATAAGAGGCTCTAGGCATGCTTTCAAAATAGAATTCGGTGGTGAATTCTCTACAGAGACGTGATATTTCCTCTAAAGCCTTGCCAAGTGTGTGATTTGATCAGCTGTGAAGTCTATCTTAGGGGTTAGCCCTAAGGTAAAGGATTCCATTAAAGACTCCTTCAGGTAGGAGAACCTGGTTGGGAAGCGTTCGTGTTGGGTTACACGTTAGAGAGCAAAGTACAACCACTGTATCAGGGGTATGTGAGTGTTACTGCTTTGTATCTAGCTTTGTCTTCTGAATAGTGCATATCCTGGGTTTGGCTGCCCCGGAGTGGTTTTTCTCTTAATTGAGTTTTCACTTCGTCAACAAAATATTTGTCTCCTTTAAATTCCGCATTTAATATTTTGTTGCACACTGATCACACACACTGTTAAATTTAGAAGTCCATTTATTTTTCACTTCTTCTTGTAGAAGCTCATTCAGGAATGCAATCTTCGCATTCATTTAATAAAACTTGAACTTCATGTGACATGCAATGGTCAAAAGAATTTGAATAGACTAATGGTGAGCAACTAGGGCAAACGTCTTGCCAAAATCAATACCCTGCACTTGAGTGTATCCCTATTCCACAAAATAAGCCTCATTTCTCACAATCGTACCATGTTCATCAAATTTATTCTTGAAGATCCACTTAGTACCAATGATATTATGGTCATTAGGCTTAGGTACTAGGCTCCAAACATCATTTCGAGTGAACTAATAGCGTTCCTCCTCGTGCATTGCTTCCACCCAGCTTTCATCATTCAACGCATATTCTACCTTCTTAGGTTTAGGCGTAGATGGCAACACATGTGAGATACCTGATTGATCACTTGGCCTCTTAGTCTCTTTCCTTCATCCAGATCACCTAGAATGTTCTCCTTGGGATGATTCACTCTTTCTTGGGATGGAGGTTCTCTAGCAAGCATCTCGGGCTTCTCAGTGTTTGAACTCTCAGCCAAGTCTTTGTTGATTTCTTCTACAGGCACTTCCTCATCACAAGGTGCATCCAAGGAGTCATCATCCACCACCACATTTATGGATTTCATCATTGTTCCAGTCTTCTTGTTGAAGACCCTGTATGCTCAACTTGATGAAGAATACCTCATAAAAATTCCTTCATCACTCTTACCATCAAACTTACCAAGATGCTCCCCATCTCTCAGTATGTAGCACTTACTTCTTAAGACATGGAAGTACTTGGCAATGAGCACTTAGATAGACCTTGTTGATAATATGACAAACAGTGTTGACGGCTTCTCCCCAAAAATAATTGGCCAGATTCTTACAGTGCATCAAGGATTGAGCAATTTCCTGGATTACTTGATTCTTTCTTCCAACCACTCCATTCTGTTGAGGATTCATTGGGGTAGAACTCTTGCATGATGCCATTCTCCTCACAAAAATCTGCAAAACTTACATTCTCAAATTCCTTGTCATGGTCACTTCGAATTCTCTTGATGAAATAGCCCTTCTCATTCTGTATCTTCTTGAATAGAACTTTGGCTTGCTCGAAGGCCTCTAACTTCTGTTGGGGTAAGATGACCCATGAGACTCTTAAGAAATCATCAACAATAACCATGATGTACTTCTTTCCCTATACTCTTCGTTCTTGATGGACCCAAATCCATGTTGAGTAATTCGAGAGGTTTAGAAGTGTGGATGAAATTTGTCTTCCTGTACTGGGACTTGATATGCTTTCTTATCTCACACTGTCCACACACAGTCCTCTCTATTTTACCCAATTTTGGCGGTCCAAGTATGAATTCCTTTATCACCTTGGATAGGTCCTTAAAGTTGAGATGTCTCAAGCGTTTGTCCCACAATTCCACTTTGTTGGTGTATAATTGGCTACATTCTGTTGGACAAAATCACTTTTATGTAATGATGCTTTTATACAGGGAAGCTGCTTTTTCCAGAGTCTACACTTCTGTTTTGTTCTTCAAGAAGACTCTGTGCGGATTTCAAGGCAGTTAAATTTGGTTTCCTTGCAACCGTCCGGACGACGTGATATTTCGTCCAAATGTTCAACTGTCCAAGCATCATCCGTCTGGACGACAAGAACTTTCCGTCTGGACCTTCCTCTGTGTCGAAAAGCTTCGAACTGTTCCAGCTTGCATCCGTCCGGACGTCTCAGCAGCACGTTCGGATGCCATTCAATGTTCGATCAGCTATGGGATTTCTTTCCAAAACACAGATATGGGAAGACATCTTCAACTGTCCGGACGATGTGGATTCTTGTCTGGACGAGCTCATTCATAAGGCAAGTCGTGCATTCAAAATCTAGACGTCCGAACGTTAGTCTTCATGGTTCGGACGCTCAAGCTTCATATATGAAAATTGTGTGCATCAGATCAACTGTCCAGACAACATATGTTATGGTCCGGACAAGCCAAGCCTTGATATGGAAATTGTGTGCAGCTAAAGTACGACTGTCCAGACGTGGCTCAATTCAGGAAAGAATTTCAGCGAAATTTGGAAAGCCAATAGCACAGTTATCCGTCCGGATGCCTTACGTCTACCGTTTGGACGGCGTCTAGGTATTTCAAGACAGATTCATTTGAACCTGTAGCCTATAAATAGAGGCCCCTAGGCTTGAGAATTGCAAGAACTTGGTATTGAATTCCGTAGTACGTAGAGAGTTATATTTTAGAGTTACTGTGCTGATTTGCTCACTTTCAAGCCATTGCCAAGTGCTGTTGCTTTGTTGAATTGAAGTCTATCTTAGGGCCCTAAGGTAAATGATTCCATTGAAGACCCCTTCAGGTAGGTGACTTGGTTGGGAGGTGTTCGTATTGGGTTACACGTCAGAGTTCAATGTACGACTACTGCATAAGGTTATGTGAGTGCTACTGCTTTGTATCTAGTCTTGTCTTCTAAATAGTGGACCTGGGTTTGGTTGCTCCGGAGTTGTTTTTCTCTTAACTGAGTTTTCATTTCGTCAACAAAATATCTGTCTCTTTTAATTCCGCATTTTGATATTTTGTTGCACACAATTGCACACACTTGTTACAATTAGAAGTCTATTTAATTTTCACACTTCATCGAATTTTGCTCTATTGCAGCTCAAGGTAGTGCTTGGCTCAACCCCATAATAGTTATCAGTTGTCCTTAGTCCTCCCATGATCCATTCCCCCTTGCTGTTGAAAATATTGCACTCTTTCTTGGAGAACTGGACAACGGGAACATCATCACAAATTTGATTGATACTAAGCAGATTCGCCTTGAGACCCTTGAGTCTTGACATAGAGCACATCATGAAGTAGAGGAAGCCCTGGAATCTCAACTGTGCCCTTGCCCTTTACTCGTGACCGGCTACCATCACCAAAGGTTACATTGCCACCGCTGCACTTATCAATATATTTAAACGACTTATCCCCCAACACATGCCTAGAGCAGCCATTGTCGAGGTACCAAAGACACATGTTAAGCACTTTAAGTGCAGTGTGGGAAACCAAACACACGTGGTCACCCCTCGTCACTCAAAATTTTAAGGCTAAGATGTGGTCACAAAATGATCACGGTTTGCTTGAGTTGTATTCTTCTCATCCATGGAAGAAGAATTAGACAACTCATCAAGTCTCTCACTAATGAGCTTGACTAGTTTAGTAAGGGCTCTAACTTGATTCCCATAACCAAGTTTATCTTGCCTAGGAACATTCCATTTGGTCCAAGGCCTTTGGGATCTCAAGAGAAAGTAGTTTGGTCTAATGTGACCATTGATCCCACAATGGAAACACTTAGGAACAGACTTGCTTGAAGTTTGTTTCCTAGAGGAAGTCATGAATTTGGGATTCACGTGTATGCAACTAGACTTTCCTACGGTGGTCTGGAGCTTTTGGCGATGGTTCAGTGAACTCCGGTGGAGATCCGATTGCTTTTGTTCGTGGTCCGATGAACTCTGACGGTGGCCAAAGGCTTTCAATGGCTGTCTGCCAGCTTTTGATGGTGCTCCGGCAAACTACAACGGTGGTCCAGCTAACTCGAAGGATTTAAGAAGAATAAGCTCAAAAAAAAAAAATTTAAAAAAAAAGGTTGATAGTTTTAAAAAACGGAAGCAATTTTACAGAAATTAAAGAAGCTTTTCTAATTAAACCGAAAATGCTTTGGTTCTACCATTATTTTTGGTCGTATTAAATACCGAAAATACGGGAAACATTTTAAGGCGAAACAAACGGAACCATAATTTCATTCATTTATTAGTTTTTCTACACTTAATTCAATCTGTTTTTAATTTATTTATTTGTTGGGTCCATATTCAATCCTTTTTTTAATTTATTTTTTATATATTTACTTGTTTATTGTAGGTATTCTGTTCGAGGACAACACTCAACTTCACCTATGCGTAAAGTTTGAAAACACAACAAGCCCCAAGTACATCTGAATCCAAAATAAACAAGTTGCAAGGGTAGCCTGCACATTACAAGCACAACTTTGAGAATCATAGTCAACAACATCTACTATTTCATTCATTAATTCTTCTTAATTACCCCCTTTTTTTTCGTAAGTTTCTTACCCATTTTTGAGTTAAGGATTAAGTAGATGTAAAATTCGGTCCAAAATACCAAGAATTCAAGTTTATGAATATAGTTTAGCACAAGCCTAGTCAGAGTAAAACGTCCATATCTTTTTATTATAACATCATACGAAGGAAATTTTGGTGGCGTTAGAAATCAAATTCAAAGGGTTACAATTTTGTATTTCTCAAAAAAAATTCAATTCGATGTTTATTAGGCCAAAACGAGACATCAATAGAAGTTTGAAAATCATGACAAAATGGCTCGGCTGATAGCTTGGTCGGCCAAACCAGTGCATCAAGTCCCAATACTGAAACCCGAGAAGCTTTGTCGATGGCTTGGTTGAAACTTGTTCGACTGAGACTGCAAAAGACTATTTTAATCTAGCTGACTTAGCCTAAAAACTTCAATTTGCTTTATACCTATATAAGCCTCATAAGCCACAATTTTCAAAAAACCTAAAGGCTATTTTTCTTTGTTCTTGGAGAGGTTCCTAAACGCCTTAATTTTGAGCCTAAACAGTTTTAATTCCTCTCCTTGTTTTTCATCAACCAAATCACAAGAAAACCTCCAGCCATCAAAGTTGTGGATTGTAGCAGGCAATGTTTGTTCGTGAAGGCTAATGAGTGTCAAATATTGTATATTTGGACTCATTAATTCACATTTGTTAAACCTTTAGCTTTTTTATTTTTTAATGTTTTTAGTTAGTTTTTGTATTTTGGTATTTTACATATCATTGAGAGAAAATGACAGTTTTAAAGTAAAAAATGCAGAGGTTTGGAAGAAGCACACTTTAAGAAGACTTAGATGATATGGTTATCTTTAACGAAATCAATGAAATGATTAAATCGGATTGGATTAAATTTCACGTTCTACACAAGTCATAGTATTTTGACAATAATTTTCAGCTCAAGTATTGGATTATGGTGAAATCAGTAGCGTTGGAAAGCTAATTCAAAATACTACAAATCATTGTGAAATAGAATTTTCCTACTTCGAACGTCTGCTATGTTATAAGGGTCCCGCAATATAAGAACGTGAATTTCCTTACTTCTGGCGGCTGCAAACACTCCAAACCCTAACATTTTTTTCTCTTAATAGGATTTTGAGGGGAAGATGTGCCATTTTTGAAAATATGGTTCCAAACCCTAGCATTTTTTTCTCTTAGTAGGGTTTTGAGGGGTAGAGGTGCCATTTTGAAAACATGGGGTTTAACCTAATGTTTTGCTATAAGAACTCCATGATAGGCACCACTTAGGACATATCTCAACATTGTACATAGCGACAGTTGGGTTCTTTGGCTTTTATTCTTTGTAAGTCTTTTATTTTTATGTTATCAATAAAAGTTAGTATTTTGTTTTTAGTTATGAGAGGTTAAGTCTTTAACTAAGGTGATTTCGTGTTTTCATATTTTGATTCGTATAATCCAAATGTATGTTCATTTCAATTCAATTAAAGGATTAAAACTCTTTTAATTGATTGTTTCAATTAATGTATGTGTAAACGTTGGATATTCAATGTATTTCATCCAATGGATACATTAGATGATTTTGAATTAAATTAGATATTCATTGTGATTTGTGGAAATGATGGATTCATTGAATTTTTCAATAGGTAATTTTATGAAAATTAGAACATGCATCAGATGTATGAACAAACATGAAAATATGTGCTTTGATTTTGTGAGGTGGATTCTAAAACCTTAGTGCTTTTTTATTAATTGTTTTTATTCTATTTTATTTTAACTAATTATTTTCCATCAAAATACCAAAAAATTGGAACTAGGTTAAGATAGAATTAGTTTAAATATAAATTAATTTTTGCAATGCAATTCTCTGTGGATTCGACCTCGCACTTGCACATACACTATATTACAAACGATTCGCGCGCTTGCGAGTATTAAAATTTGCACATCAAAGGCATGAAAGAAGGCCAGAAGTTCTAGAACCACTACGGTTGGAGGTAAAAATGTTGTTTATCAGGGTTGAAATACTGGGATTTTAGGGTTACAAATATTTTGTAATTAAGAACAATTTGTAACGTAAGCTTCTTTTTTTTTTTCTATTTTTTTTTGACATGTCCACACAAGAGGGGGGAGAGGGATTCGAACTAGTGACCTCCGCTTCATGAGGCATGGTCCCCAGCCAATTGAGCTACTCATTGGGGACAATGTAAGCTTCTATAGTAGATAGCTTTGGTTGTTGGTCCTCAAAGTAGTTTTACTTTTAAAGAGTTGTTCAAAAGGTTTCTACTGCATTTCCAAAAATATAATTAGTTGACATGTATAAATTTATCAATCGTGCCTTCTCGCCTCTTTATGGTTGTTTGTAAAACGACGGTCCTACTAACCCCATTGTCATACTAAGACTCATTATTTAAAGGGGTAATTATATTTTTTTCTCATGAACTACTAGTCATTGTCAACATGCCCCTATGAACTAACACCATCACCAGAAGTAGGAGTGGGCACGCCCCGTCCCGCCCCTATTTCAACGGTTTTTTAGGTTATATATGCGGGCACGAGTTGGAATTTGTCCAACCCGTGCAGGGTGAGGCGGGGTACAGGTTGGGGTTTTAAAAAACTCCAAGGACTCACCCCGCCTCGCGTTAAAAAAAATATTAGAAAACCCCTAACCCAGCATGCCTCTTCAGTCTTCATTTTATCATTTTGTTTCTAGACTCTTCCTCTTCCTCTCATCAGAGGATTCAGAGCTTCACTTCGATCTCTTCTAGACTTTCTCTTCATTTTTTCTCTTCTCTTCACAGACTTCAACCTCCCCTTGCGCCACTCTTCACCTTCTTCAATCTTTACTTCACTGTTTGGGTTTTGTTATGGGCACTAGTGGAGATCCAACAAAGATGGGTTAAAGAGCGGAAATGGGAAAAAGTTATCAAAGAAGGTGCGAGAGAGATGGAAACGTGGGAAGCTTACAACAGGTTTGCAGGTATTTTCATTTTTCAGAGAATTAGAGCTTCACTTCACTGTTTTGTATATGGTTTTTGTTGGAAATTTCAGATCTGGTTTTTGTTGGTATATCTGTATATGGCTTTTGTTGGAAATCTTAAACCTGGTTTTTGTCATTGTTGGTATATTTGTATATGTTTTTTGTTAGAAATCTTAGATCTAGACTAGTTTTTTTGTTCTTCACTTCTTTGTTTTTTGTTTTTTGTTTTTTGTTTTTTGTTTTTTGTTTTTTGTTTTTGTTCTTGTTGGAATCTTAGATCATCTAGTTTTTGTTGAAAACCCGTCCCGCCCCGCTGAACCCACACCCCCGCCACACGTCACCCCTGCCCCGCACGCCCCTGCCCCTCACGGATTCACCTTTTGAGATGCAGACTGGGGGTGAGAATTTCTCAACTCGTAGGGGTACGGGGCGAGGCCAAAAACAGAGGAAACCCCCCCCCCTCTCCGCCCCGTGCCCAGCCATAATCAGAAGAGAGCATTGAACTACCATTTACATACTAAAACTCCCATCCCGTCAGTCAACTTCATTAAAAGACTCAAATACCCTAACTTAAAATCAAAATCTACATATAATACCATCGAAATTAAACAACTAAAAACGAAAAAGAAAAAAGAAAAAAGAAAGGGGGTGGCTGCCAAGGGGTGGCCTGCGAGCCACCCCTGAGCAAGCTCGGGTAGCCGCGCGACCACCCTGTAGGCCGGGGGTGGCCTTCAAGCCACCCCTAAAGGTGGCTCCGGTCACCTCCGAACCTAGGGGTGGCCGCGCGGCATCCCTAGGTTCCTTTAGGGTGGCCCGTGAGCCACCCTGGATGAATCCCGGCGGCCGGGGGGGGGGGGGGGGGGCGTGGTCACCCCTGGCCTATGGGGTAGCCGCACGACTCCCTCGGGTTGGGAGGTGGCCACAAGCCACCCTAAAGGTGGCTGGCGCATGGGCCCCCCAGGTTCCGGGGTGGCGATGAGCCACCCCAAAGGTGGCGCGCAGGCCACCCACCTTTCTTTCCTTTTTTTGCTTAGACCCTACGCTAATTTATTGTAGAAACAACAACAATATTAGTGAAGAGGTCTCATTATCTGGAAAGTGATTTGAATTGGAAAATAGCCGGTCATTAAAAAAAAATATATTATTTCACTTTTTTTAATACAAATTTACCTTCTCTTTTTTAAAGAACCAGCTGTTATCTGTTCAAGTCCGGATCTGTTATCAGAAAGAAAAATGATATTTGTACACACATTGTATATACATTCATAATGGGTGTGAGACCCATGCATGTGGGACTTATTCCACATGAATCCCACATACATGCATGAATCTTACACCCATTATAAATATGTACAATATTGTACAAAGTATATGTGCACACATCACACAAGTCTATCAGCCATATATTAATAAGAGACGAGGGAGGATATGCAGAATCTGAAGCAAGCCAAAAGTCTATACTAGTCTGCTTGCAAGTAATAGAGAGAGAAGCAGTTTTTTCTGCACAACCTTGCTTGATTAAGGATTTGTACGTTGAACTATTTTTTTTTTCCTGATTAATTAATGCATGATTTGTAAGAATAAAGTTTGTAAACATAATGTTGCATGGCATCGTGTTGGCATCATATATATATATATAGATGCATGCATTCTTCCAAAAAAGTGCGTGTATAATTAATCTCTAATATTTAATTAGGAAGACTTTTAGTATAAGATGCATTATTTTAATTTTCATAAAAGTAATGATACGGAGTTTGAGTTTGAGTTGGAGTAGTTCTAGCTAGTTGATGATTACTTTCATAATTTTTACCACTAAACAATTTTTTTTGGTTTACTTCCAGCCCTAAAACTCTCTATTGAGTTTTATTTTCAGAATTTTTTTTACTGATTTAACTACGTACCGAAAGCTCAACGATTGTCTGTCTCGAACTATTGTTTTTCCGATAATTCTTTCTTATTTTGTAAATACCTATAGTCCGTTCGAGTATGCAAAAATCTGAATCATCAACATTATATTATGAGATAATTAATATCTCATAAATTAATGCATATGCATGAAGCTAGTGCTAATAAAAAAGAGAAGTGTCCAGAAAAACAAAAAAAAAAAAGAATCCACCATGAAGGAGAGGATAAACTAATCCCATTTAAGTAGCTTTTATAAAATATAAATTCCAAACTTAAAAAATCTTCTTTACCCAAATATTAGGATTAAATACAATTTTGCCCCTTATGGTTTAAAAACTTTATTTTTTGTTCCGTGAGTTTTCATTTTTGTCATGGGAAAAGACAGAGATGGTACCTCCGTCCATTTTTCCGTCTAAAACTGACGGATTTCCACACCAGTGTGGCACCATTAAAATTGTGATACATGGCTGCACAATTTTTTATTATTATTTTAAGGCTTTTTTTTAAATAAATAAATAAATAAAAATTTGTAGGAGTGGCTTATCCACATGGGGGGCCGAACCACCCCCAAAACTGGCCTTGGGGGTGGGCCGGGGTGGCTCTATATATATATATATTTAAAAAAAAAAAAAAAAAAAAAAAGCCTTAAAATAAAATATTAATTTTTAAAAAAATTGTGCAGCCATGTGTTGTAATTTTAATGGTGCCACATGACATCACTGAAGTGAAAATCTATCAGTTTTGGACGGAGGTACCATCTATGTATTTTTTCATAACACAGGTACCACCTATAAAAGAAATGAAAACTCAAAAAACAAAAAATAAAATTTTTAAACTGCAATGGGCGTAAGCCATTTTAGGGTGTAGACATTAATTATTACCAGTAGCACGACAAGAGAGGCATACTTACCCCACGTGGTATTTATGTTTGGCCCTGTTGCACGATCCGATGGAACTGATGATGATGATGATGGAGTTGGTGCTTCGTTCTTACTTTTCATACAGCATTCCATCAGGGACATTAACGACTGAGATCTACCTAGGGAAGGGAACACTACCCTCACAAAAAAACAACCTGCACCAAGCTAGGCCCATCCATTTAAAGCATCTTCAATTGCCCACTCTTTCCAAACGAAGTCCGTCATTCTCCTCGATCTGTTTCTTTTTAAAGAGGATTTCCAGTAGCTTAAATTTAAGAACAAAATTGTTTTTTTTTTTTTTTTTTCCTATTCAAATAGGATTCACAATAATTTTCATTATCTTCTCTTATATCAATTAAATATTTTTTTTTTACTAATATAATTTTGTATGTACCCTTATATTTTTTTAAAAATTTCAACACAATCCCTCGTAAAAGGCAAAAAGATGAGAGAAGGGAGATAAAAGAAAAATATTTTGTATTAAAATAATAGATAGGAAAACTCTTTTAATTCCTTACACATTGGGTAGAACTATAACATTCTCAATGTTTAACAAACCGATAAGATATGATCTGTTGTGTATGATTTTTTTAATATTTTTCTTATATATAAGAAAAAAAATAGACTAAAAGAAAGTGTTGATACTTGATAATTAATACACTTAAATATATCACAATAACGTTCTGGCCTACATGTACATTGAAATAAATAACCCAATTTCTTTTCTTTTTTTTAAAAAAAATGAAAAACGTGTTTATTTATTTATTTTTTTGCAAAGGTTAACTCTTTTTTTTTTTTTTAATTAAAAACAAAAAACAAAAAAACGTGTTAAAGTGTGACATGAATCCATCAGTCCGTGGGCCCATTACTTGTTGGTATTGGTTTTGGAGTTTCCTCTAGCTTTTCGTATCTGTTAATTTTCTTGAGATACAATCAACATTTGACCTATTTAACGTCTTATTTAACTTTTAAGTTTTAATATTGACATTACAAACTTTTTAAAAAATCACAATTTAGTATTGACACTGAATTGCGATTAAAGCATCATGTGATAAAAAATTATATACGAGTTATTATATGGAGAGTGATCCTTACACTCACACAACACAACAATGGCCTAATAGAGTAGGGTCCATGTGTGAGTCACACTTCATTGTGCTTTGGTGTTGTGTCATTGTTGTGTAGTGTGAGTGTTTTAATCATTTTTCTTATTATATTCATGAGTAATGTTTCTTGAACAATTTTCGTACAATTTTTAATTTGTACAACTTTAAAAACTGTTTTTAACATCAAATATTGAATATTTATGGTCCACATGTAGGAAAATAGATTTAATTAATAATTTTATCATTAAGAAAAATTTATTAGAGTTGTACAAATTAAAATTATACGACAACCATTTCTTTACGCTCGTTTAATTCCCACCGGGTTATTGTACTCTAAGTGCAGTACATTAATGTTACCTTGAGGGGGAAGTTGCGGGGTGTTTATGTGTGTCCTCTTTGCTGGCAACTTAAATGCGCCAGTTTCTGCCTTTTAAAAATTGAATTGAAGTAAAATCCAGACAATTAAATTATCACGTGCTCATATGGTGCTTTGGATTTCTCAATAGTATCAAATATCAAATCAAGTTTAATTAACATTCTAGTTAATTTTGTGAACATTTAAATTATGGGATATGCTTTTCTTATGAACAACTTCCATAAAATTTATGTAATTAAAAAATGGAAGTTCAAATATTATATATTAACCCACTACTCGTCCATCTATGCAGCTGGTTTTCACGTACGTTATATTCTAACAAGCATTTTATATATATAAATCCTTAATTATGATGTGTATACTAGTTTTTCTCATTAATTATGTTAAAATGTTGAACTAATTAAAGCTAGCTAAGGCTCCGATGTAAAGTATTTTCTATTGGAAAATAATTTTAGCTTAAAATATTTTTTAATGTTTAGCTCGTACGAAAAATCGACAACTAACCTCCTATGGCAGTGGAGAATGAACTACGGAGAGAGTGGCGTGTGCGAGAAGGAGAAATCGAGTACTGTGGGTTGAGAATTAGAAGCTTAAATTCGAAGAATGGTTTACGAAAAAAATAATAATAATAATAAAATAATTTTACGCAGTTAATTAAGAGGTTTTTTAGATCAACTGAAAAAATTTTCAGTTTGACTAAAAATAGATAAAATTTAAATAAAAAATAAAAATAAAAATAAAAAAATTACATCAAACAAGCAGATCCTAAGATTTAGATTTTGGTTGTAATTAAGATAAAGTAGGTTATCCACGTCCAAAGTCGGTCGTAACTCGTAAGTGAAGTTAACTAGTTAAGAACAAATTAAAGAAGATGCATATATGCATGTGCGGTACTGGCATTCATAATAATAAGAACGATCGAGTAAAGGAAGGAAGGTGGAGGCAATGGGTTTTATTAGAGGCAGGTGTGTCTGAGATGCGGAGCCAGATGATCAGGACTTTAAAAGAAATATTGGTTGGCAAAGATAAAGGTAGAACTGGCTCGATATATTTTGGGGTCTTAAGGCAACAATTTTAAATAAGGCCTTTTTTCGTGAGCTCCACTTTTAATGATGGTTGTTTTTGTAGAATTATGACTTATATTTCATTGAGTCTTTTTTCGTGGACCCCACTCTTTATTGGCTTCTTTGTAGTCCACATTCTTTTAGTTGAGTCTCTTAATAATGGGAGAAAATGTACTATTTTTTTGTTGGTATTAATTGTTGTATTCTTGGGCCTCTAATTATTTATTTTTCTATTGAAGTTAAAGAGTCTCCAAAGAAGAGATCATACTTCTTTTATTTTTTTCAAAATCATTCCAGATTATGATTGAGCTTTTCTTTTCTTTTCTTTTTTCTGTTTTTAAACAAACTTATCTTTGAGGCCTTATTCCATTGGGAAAAAACCGTTTCAGCTTATGATTAGGTTTTTTTTTCTTTTTTCTTTTTACAAGCAAACTTGTTTTTGGGGCCTTATTCCACTGGAAAAAATCGTTTCAAATTATTATTATTAGACTTTTTTTTTTAATTTTTTTTTTTAACAAACCTATCTTTGAGGACCTTATTCCACTTGGGGGCCTTAAACGACCGTCTAACTCACCTTTTGGTTGAGCCGGCCCTAGATGAAAGCCTGCATTAAATAAGCAGTCATTTCGAGCAGATGGGTAGTCACATACTTAATACTTATTTTTTTTTACCACTGAGGGCAAAATGCATGGTTTTTACTATAACCAGCTTTTGTTTTTGCAGAATGTTATTGCGCATTTATCGCGTGGCGAGAGTCTCAATTTCTCAAATGTAGAGGAAGTACGTACGTTATGGTGGGCAAGATTAAATTAACATTTATTTTTAGCAGATTGTTGTTGAGGAGCTTTCTTTTGCTCTACCAACTGAAGGTACATTTTATTTATCGCATTGAGACGATGGCAGTTTGGTAAAGAGTTTTGTCGTTGGTTTTGTGTTTAAATGAGATTTGATTTTTTTGCGTAAGAAAAGTAAATAAAGTTATTTGATAATAGGAAAAAAAATATATAAAAGTTCACTTTTTTATTTAGAGTAACGAAAAGATGGAGAAGAGTGTGTTGCCACACACACATGGATATATGTGCAGAATTTATCTCTTACCGAAAGATTGCGGTGTGTAAGGCAAACATTTATGATCGTAGAATTTTTGTAATAAAAAATTTAAATAGTGATAAAAAGTGATTGATGTGATATAAAATATATTAAAGTTTGAAATTGTTTTATAGGAAAGTAAAAAAATTTTGTTCTGTGATAGTTTTTCTATTTGAATAATAATAAAAAAAATTATTGATGTGATAAAAAAAAGTGAAAAAAAAAAAGTTTTGGATTTTACTTTTTTGAGAAAAGTGAAAAAAATAGAGAGCGAGTTGAAAATATTTGTCAAACACCCTCTCAGATCTCGAGCACATACTTAAGGGTACTATTGCACAGGATTCAATACCTTTAATATGGGTCGTGCCCAAAAACTTATAAGAAGTTATTATTTGACATCTTTCGTATACCTTTCTTTTTTTTTTGATAAGTAATCTTTCGTATACCTTTCACACACCTCATCCTACGTAGCGTCATTTTTTCATTTATTATTTTATCAACCAACTTTCAGTGACATAAATCTAAAAGAAAAAAAGAACGTCACATAGGATGAAGTGTATGAAAGATGTAGGATAATCATTTCTCAAAACTTCTATGTCATTTAGAAAAACATTCCCAAATTACCCACAACTTCACTCGTGTTTTTTCCACAATGCATGGGCCATTGGGTTGGCTCACCACCCCCGTTCCAGCAAGTTGGTGGTGGCTTGGCCACCCCTCATATTCATTGTCGTTCAAACGAGCTCATGTCAAAGGCCCCATCATTCCAACGCTTTTGCAACACGTGGAGATATGCACACATTTGCATGAAGATCTCACCCCATCCGGACAAGCCTTTATCAAGTCGCATTAAATGGCCCATCAACTCTGCACGTGAATAGTCTCTAAGTGGTAGCTCAATCGACTGGAGATTACGCATCATGAAATGGATGTCACTAGTTTGAATTTTTCCTCCCCTTTTTATGTGGACATGTCAAAAAAAAAAGAAAAAAAAATACTTCACACGTGAATAATCTATGCCGTTGATTAGGTCCTCGTCCGGACGAAGCATCTTCCCCGTTTGAACTTGTCTCAATAGTATTGTGTTCCCCAAGCTTACTGATATATTGACTTATTCGGACAGTAGCTAGCTTCTACTTGTCCCCACAAGGCATTCTGCCTAAATTTTTCCAAATCTCCTAAAGTCAAAATTAGGATTTATAATTGTCCGAATACCCTTGAGTTATTCGCACTTAACCTATTTATCGCTCGGGACACGTGTTTTTACTTTATTTAAGGCTTTTATGTTTATGAATAAATTTTTCATTTTTATTCTCGGGTTTTATACTTAACCATCAAGCTATATTGTAAACTTATTTCAAGGTTAGTCAACTAGATCATGTAATAAAAACTTTTTGACAATATTGTCATTGTACGCAGATGACTATTGGTAGAGGGAAATTGTCCAGGTGTGATAAATAAGACAAAATCATTCTTCATTAATATCCAAGTTTGAAATGAAATATATGGGTCAAGCTAGTATGAGGAATAAGAACCTCTAGAGATATAGATTCTATGTTATTAAAATATCTAAAAAATGTGCTTAAAAGGTTTGACATGGTTAAATTGCAAGCCATTAAGCATGCCTATTTGCACGGGTTAAAATTTGAGCAAGAATATGTGTTCATAAGATGGGACAGAAATTGAAGAAATAAAGGCCTTGTTTGACAAATGTTTGTATAGAACAGAGTATTAGATTATTAATTTTGAAATTTAGTAAAGAATGATGATGTGATATAAAATAAAAAGAATTTATATAGAAAAATGAGAAAGTTTAGTATTATAGTGAATTTTTTTATTTGAATAATAATAAAAAATTATTGATGTGATATAAAAAATAAAAAAATAGGAATGTTTTGATATTGATTATTATTGGAAAATATGAAAAAGTGATAAAAAAAATTTAAAAAAAGAAAAAAAAAGAAAAAAAGTACACCAATAGTACTTAAACACTACTCTCTTCATGACAAGCTTTTGCCAAACAAGGCGAAGAATAGTCCCCTACGCCAAGGTTTTTTGGGTAGCTTTATGTAGTGCCTGACATGTACCAGAGCTGATAGAAATTGAAGAAATAAGAATAGTTCCCTATGCCCAGGTTTTAGGTAGCATTATGTATGTCCCCACAAGAACTAGATCCGATATTTATCATGTAGTAGTAGGATTGATCGAGTAGATATCGGTCCAGGCCAGGAAGGACGCATTAATAGGCAGTAAATTAAAGGGGATATACATCAAAAACATAAAGTCAACTAGTAGGATGATCCACAAATAGTAGGATGCATAGATGCAGATTTTGCAATAAATGCAAATGACATAAAGTCAACTAGTGAATATGTATTCCTATTGGGATATGTTGGTTGCACTTCAAATGTACATCAGTTGTACACCAAATCTGACGTGGATCACTATTTTTTTTTTTTTTTAAAAAAATATCACTAAATTGCTAAAGGGGAAATGAAAACTCATTTCCCCCTTCCAGCGTACGTTTGACGCTCTCTCTCTCTCTCTCTCTCTCTCTCTCTCTCTCTCTCTCTCTCTCTCTCTCTCTCTCTCTCTCTCTCTCTCTCTCTCTCTCTCTCTCTCTCTCTCTCTCTCTCTCTCTCTCTCTCTCTCTCTCTCTCTCTCTCGGGCCGTCCGGCCATCATTCACCGGCGCCGACCAACCCCTCTCTCGATCTCCGGCGATTTCTGCTCCCCCTTCGATCTCTCTCTCTCTCCCCTGCATCTGGCTTTTTTTCCCCTATTTTTCGGCGTGCTCTCCCTTTCTCCGGCGATTCTTCTCGTTTTCCGGCGTGCTAGCTCTTCTCCGGCGTAAAAGGTACTCTCCGGCGTCCGGATCGGTGAGTCTGAGCCACACGGGCTTCGGGTTTGGGTTATCTTTGAGTTTTTCGCTTGAATCGGTGAGTTCCATTATCCGAGTCTCCACTCCGAGTTTTTCTAGATTTTGAATGTCATGTACATCCCCTTTTGAAGTTTGAACAAATAAATTACTAAGAATCTGATTTGCTTCAGTCAATTTTTAAATCTCTGTGCTTTTTCTTTTTCTTTTCTTTTTCTTTTTTTTCTAATGAAATCTACCTGGCTACCTTGTCTTGTGCTTTGGAAGGCAGGTTATGCTTTGGAAGACTGCTTTGTGGCTTTTTGTTGTTGAGTGTGATGCAGAAGAAGATGTTGTAGCAGCCGAGAATCATGGAGGTCAAGATAAAATGCCTTATGAATTTGAATTGAAAATACAAATATAATGGAATCTCTGGAATATAATGGAATGTAGATGATGTACTTGAATTTGTAACTTGTAGTTTCTATTTTGAACTCTTTATTTTGTTTCCATAGTTTACAATTGTTTTTTTTTTTTTTTTGAACAAGCATTTCAAACATTCATTCTCTAATGTTTATGTTGAGGAATGGTTGAATGGAGCTTGGCTACTTGGTTCTTGGAGAAATAGATGGAATGGTCGAATGTTTAGGTTCTACTACTAGTTGCTTTGTTCCTCTTTTCTGTTCTAGCTGCTTGTTTTGTTTTGGGCAGTTTGAAGATGGTTTTGGTTTTTGTTTCGATTGGTTGCTGTGTTTTGTCCTGAAGCAGGGGATGTGTTGTTGCTGGTTTCCTGTACAAATTTTGCTTGTGTTGTTTTCAAGTTGAGTGTATTTTTCTCTTTGTTTTGGCCGTTCATAAAAATAGAAGAGAAAAGAAACTGATGTGTGACTGACTATTATATTGGACAGATGAACCGATTGTGTTGTTCATGTTCGTTTTGGGTATCAAATTTTCTGGGTTTGGAGAACTAAAATTTCGTTTTGGGTATCAAATTTCCTGAGTTTGGAGAACTAAAATTATATAAAGCAGAGGAGAAACATTTGAAGTTTTTCTGGATCTCTTCATCTATAGCATTCTTTAAGAGAAATTGTGTATCTTTTGACTTCCCGTTACACTGCAAGTCTCCAAATAAACATAGCAAAGCACTCAATTTTTAGATGTGTTGGTAAGTTATATACGTTCAACCTCTTGAAAGCATCGTCATACATGTATGGATATGCTTTTCAAAACCTTGACAAAAGATTGATTTTTTGTTTTATTTTTTTTACTTTTTATTTCAATAAGCTTCACAGCAGTAAAAATGTCCACGCCATTCATGCATGTATAAGAATTTGAAGAAAATCTTGCCACAAAACAATATACACCTAAAGACCCAAAATCTTTTCAATCAGCCTACCAAAATTAACCACAAAAAATAAACTCAAATTTCATCCTCCCCTTCTCATTTTACGGTAACCCAAACAACAACAAAAACCCCATAATTTCAATTGACATTCCAACAATCCAGTTAAGAGAAGCTAGCAACTACCAAAAAATCACATAACCTTGTTTTTCCCCCCAATCGGCTACAAATGTTTTCTCCTAAAAATGGACGAACCAATTAATCAACACAAAAAGGAAGAAAACTCCATGAAACCCACAGTCAAGACCCACCAAAATCCACAAAGAAAACCCAAGCTTCAATAAATTTCAATCCCTGCTCATATGACTCAGCTGCTGGCAATTCCTGCATACAATGTCGTGGTAACCACTGTTGTGAATACCACCACCACCACCTCATTCAAGACAAAACATTTCACTTTCATGGCTGCATTTGAGAGGAGAGAAGTCCTTAAAAAATCAAACATACCAACACATTTCATGAGATAATGAACATAAGTCCTTAAAAATCAAACATACCATACAAGCACAAATCTGCTCCTCTCCCATTGCGGATATCACAGTCACAACCAGGTCCTTGCCATTAACAAAATTAACCAGTTATACAGATAACATAAGAGAAAGTAGATTTAACATAGCAGAATCATAAACAAATGTTCATCTTCCAGAGGCAATTTAATGCACATGAAATTATGGTAGTTCCCCTTCGCTACTACTGAAAAGAAAAGATGGGAATATAAAGCAACAAAGCCAAAGAGAGCAAAGACTTATGACAAAGCAAAACTAGTGAACACTGTTGTGCAAATTATAATACTCGCAAGTGCACGAATCGTTTTGCAATATAGTGTTATGCAAGTGCGAGGTCGATCCCACAGGAAATTGTGTTGTAAAAATTAATCTCTATTCAAACTAATCCTATTTTAACCTAGTTCCAAATTTATGGGTTTTTGATAAAATAAAACATAAACGAAATTAATGAAAATAAAGGGGTCTAGGGTTTTGGAATCCACACTCACCAAATCACAACAACCTAATCTTATACTCATCACACATATTTTGAGGTTTTCAAATGCAAATCTTAGGTATGTTCTACTTTTGCTTCAAAAATAGTTTAAATCATTCAATGAATCCATTCTTCCACAAATCACAAAAGATATCTAGTTTCAACTAAATCATCAAATGTATCCATAGAATGAAACACAATGAATATCCAACATACAAGAAAACCCAAGCCATCAATTTAATGAAACTATATCAAATCATCACTTGTATCCGGAAATCAAAAGAGATACCCAAAAATAATCTCAAAAATCGAAATAGAACAATGAGAAATCAAGCCCATAAACTCAAATAGCATAAACAAGCATGAAACTCAGTTTCTATTCATTGGTGAGGTTTCATCCTCAACCCTAGATGAAAGTATTAGCTAGACATGAACAAAGAAAACATAAATAAACTACAAGAATGCATTAAAAACGAATAAACTTACAAAAGTTTGAAGTTCTAGGTCAAAATCGACCCAAAAACCCTAAGATACAGTGAAATCGGCCCCTAGGGCACTCCTAAGCGGCCTCCTCAGCGGCTCTCCCTCTAAAAATGAGAAAAGAATGGTATTTATAGAGTTAGCTAGGGTTTCTGAAATTCCAGCTCCGCATAAATTTGATCGATCGATCGATTTTATAATCGATCGATCGACATCGAGAAAATTTCGATCGATCAACTTCACAGCAATTCCAAATCTCCAGCTTTTATGCATTTTTGCTTGAAAATAACCATTTTTCTCTTTATGTCCTGCAAAAACGTAAAATCACCAAAACTAAACAAAACATCAGAAAGTAATAAAGCTAAAGGTTTAACTAATGTAAATTAAGGGGTCCAAATATACACTTTTTGGCACTCATCAAACACCATGCAACTCAACCTATCAACCCTCATGAACCATACCCAAAGAGAGCAAAGACTTCAAAAATACCATTAACTACTACATTCCCAACGTGGAAGTAATGACTTGAATCAGAAGACAGATACTTGAGCGCTCAGCAACAGTAATTTTGGGCAAGATACTTTGATGGTTGACCATATCATATACTTCATTGAAGATGGGCCGCACATGCAATGCAATCGTCGGGTCAGTTGGGATTATGACATTAGCAACGTCTGTCATCCAAGCAACAATTTGGGCTGGGTTGTAATTAATACAATAGGATAATTGCCGCAACAAGTGGAGCAATACTACTTGGCTCAAAGGGAGTGGATCCACAGTCAAGGCCCACCGTAGATCAACCTGAAAACATCAACCTCAATAAACATAGTTCTAAAAAAAATGAATTTCGATAATTAAGACAATATAGTCACGTCATTCTAAAAATTGTTAGATTAGATGACTTTACTTGGGAGCATAGCCAGTTCACAATTGACACATCACATCTTTGTAGGGCTGCAGTGAAAGCCTCTTCGTACTTGTGTTGGCGAACCAATATGGATAACCCATGTCTTGGATCAACCGGCAAATTCACTTAATGCACACATAAGAAAGGTTCCATAAAATTCCAACATAGAAACCACATAAATGGAATGCCAACATAACGAAATAAAAAATACACGTAAAGTATACTTGAGAAACAATAGAATCATGATGACCACCCAATGTTTGAGGCACTGTCGATGCTGAAGCGATAGAAGCCTGCATACACACGCTAAATAAGTACGAAAAATATCAAATAATTATCAACTATCAACTATCACCTGAGGATGAATTATATGGTCGTGAGCTACAGAAGGCAATGGAGTTTGACATGTATTGTCTTCATCTTCTGTTGCTTTGGAGGCTTACACGAGTAAAATGGTTGTCTCTGAGGGGAAGTGCACATGTTTTCAAGAGAAGGGAAAAAAAAATGTAGCAACCTGATTCCTTCATCTCTTCTGTTTGGCATTGTTGTCTGTTGGTGGCTTTGTTAGTACTTTGGATTCCTTGGCTACTTTATCTATAACGGGCACCTTTCTCAATTTTGGTGGCTTCCCTTTACGTTTAACCTTAATAGGACTAAGCACTTGATTATTTTGCAACGCCACATCATCATTACTTTTAACGACTTCATTACAGCTAGAGGATGCAACAGCAGCTGAAATGCGATGGGAAGAGTGACTTAGCGCAAGGTTTAATTCACGAAATTTCTCCTTTAACATATCAATATTTTTCATCACATCCATGCAACGTTCCACTTTTCCTGCTGTGAGCGATAGTAATTCCTCCAAATTATTTCTAATTTTGTCATGTAGTTGGGCATTAGGATTATCACCAATAGCCTCAAAACTACTTTTAATCATAGAATACTCTCGCTTTATATCCTTCCTCCATCTGTCAAGAACATATCTTGATGACAATGCTGTCACTTTCTTTGTCATTAACACAGAAATAGAATGAGTGCATAAGATGCCTCTTAATTCGAACAATGCACATGTGCACTTCACATCCAATTCATCTTCATTCAAGTAAACAAGAAATGTTTTTTCTATCGTGCGGCTTCCAACAACGACACCGTAGTCAATAACTTCATAGGTAGAAATCGCGCCTTCACTTTTAAGATGAGAGTTATTACAAGTCATAACTTTCCCAAACTGCTCATGAACTTCTTTGAACTTTGCATTTGTGTAAACATCTTGAAACTGCTTCTCTAAAAGGAGTGGGCTTATACATGGGATTGTGCGATTAAAAGAATCGAAATCAGCATGTGTTTCATTCTCGACCATACGCCTTAAAGCAATATCAAATTGATCAACAAATTCTTTCAATGTGGTCTGTGAGTGCACGTAACCATCAAAAAATGCATTCATACTTTCACTTCGCTGTGTGGTATTCATTTCCGCCCAAAATGTATCTTTCATGTATACCGGCACCCAAAATGTTCTCTCACTATATAACCCACGTAGCCGTGCATTATCGTGAAGATCATAGCTCTCCAATAGATTTTTCCAATTTTTCTTGTATTCTTCAATTGTTTGAGAATCATACAAACAAGATTGCAGGGCACTCTTAATGCCATCAAAATTAGCATGTGCTCCAAACTTTTCAGGGAGTTTTCTCATAATGTGCCATAGACAATATCTATGTCGAGTTTCAGGGAAAACTATTGCGATTGCATTTTTCATAGCCCTATCCTGATCTGTTATAATTGCTCTTGGGGCTCGGCCGTTCATGCAATCCAACCAAGATTTAAACAACCACACAAATGTGTCTGTATCCTCGCTTGATATTAGTCCTGCCTCTAACAGTATCGACTGACCATGATGATTCACTCCTACAAAATGAGCAAATGGCATGTCATATCTATTTGTCAAGTACGCCGTGTCAAACGTAATAACATCATCGAAGAATTCATACGCTGACCTACTCCGTGCATCAGCCCAAAAACATTTCGCAACCTAGAATCATCATCCATCTCCATCATAAAATAGAAGCCACTATTTTGCTTTTGCATTCTACTGAAATAATCACAAAGTGCCTGACCACCTCCTTTACCAAGTCGAAGCTCTCTTGCCTTGTTAATATAATTTCGACAATCTCTCTCTCCAAAGGGAAGACTCTCAAACCCCCCACTTTCAACAACCAATGATTCAAAATTCTTACTTGTACGTATTCCTGCTCTATCATTTAGCTCAAGCCTCCTTTTCGCAGCATCATTTATTTTCTTATTGCATTTAAAAAATCTTGCTTTGCCCGGGCTTAACGAATGATTATGCTTCAGCTCAACTTTACTAAAAAATCACGTTCCATCATCACATAAAGTCGCACAAATCCTGGCACTACACCAAGTTCTTTTAGTTGCTGGAGTTGGCTTCGCAACATCACTTTTTCTAGTTCGTTCTGGGGCTCCACGAGTACATATAAGAATTGCATATGTTTTTTTATCAGCTTTTTTTCTCGAGCTTCGTTGTATCACACCAAAACCAGCTTGCTTAGCATACGTCCTATAATATGAGCAAACTTCTTCTATTGAACTAAATGTCATTAATTCCTTCGGTTCTTCAACTTTTTCATCATCCCTTAACATCGTGTGTAGTACTACATTTTCTTCCTCATCATTCAACTCTTCATCCGAAATAAACGTCACGGAGTCCTTCGGTTCTTCAACATTTTCATCATCCTTTAACATCGTGTGTAGTACCACATTTTCTTCGTCATTATTCAACTCTTCATCCGAAATAAACGTCATTGAGTCCTTCGATTTTTCAATTTTTTTCACGATCATCTATCCAAAAAAGGATACAAAGTTCAAAAATAAAAAAGTGAAAAGTTGCAATCTAGAGAACCATCTTGTATCAATACCTTATTGTAACATCTTAGGCAAACTATATTGCGTACATCAATACTCTTATAAAAATTAAAGAATTTAGATTTAAGATGCCGACATCTATTAACAGAAAAAATGCATCAAATTTTCATGTTTTAGTCAAAATTTGATCAAATTAGGCATAATTTGGTTTTTCTTTGTCCATTTCTTGGTCTATTTTTTATTCCACCAGCTATAGTAGACTGAAACTCAGAAAATACTACTTGGACATACCTGACAGAGTTGGCTTTTAAAATATCAATATGATGAATTAAACATCCATTTCCCTAAAAAACTCAAGATAAGAAAGGAACAACATTGAAGTTTTTAATTTTCAATCTATTGCATGACATCAAAGATTCTAATAATTACACTTCCATTGGTTAAGCAATCTCTCACTCTCTCTAGTGGGTTCGTTGGAAATTTGTTTTGCTTGCTTTTTTTTTTTTTCCCCAGATTTTTCAATTTGTTGTGAAATATTGGGTGCTTTTGATGCCAGATATTGGTACATGTAATTTGTATCTGATCATTTTGATTTGGGTTTTGTTTGGTTGGTAGGAAAATTGGGAAAGGGGAAAATAAAATTCCGGAAAATTTATGTCTTTTTTTGGTCACTATACTGTTCACGTTACTGTTTTGTGCGGATGTTTTGGTTGCATTTCATATACTGGTTTTATACTTTTATAGATTCCAGAACAACATAAACAAACCCAGTAGCATTTAAACAACAACATTTGTCTTCTTTTATCCAACTTTATTTGTTTATTTATTGGTTGTTTTCTTCACATAGCATACCTTGAGAATCTGAACTCATAGTTGAGAGAAGAGAGAGCACACCGGAGAAGAGCTAGCACGCCGGAAAACGAGAAGAATCGCCGGAAAACTAGAGAGGGGTTGGTCGGCATCGGTGAATGACGGCCGGCCAGCCGAAGAGAGAGAGAGAGAGAGAGCGTCAAACGTACGCTGGAAGGGGGAAATGAGTTTTCATTTCCCCCTTCAGCGATTTAGTGATATTTTTTTAAAAAAAAAAAAAAAAAATAGTGGTCCACGTCAGATTTGGTGTACAACTGATGTACACTTGAAGTGCAACAAACATATCCCATTCCTATTTGGTAGAACAGTAATTTATTGATTTAAGTACGAAACAAAATTGTGTTGCGAAATTTACGATGGAAGTTGAATATTATACCATGCAACACAATGATAAGTAGTGCGGTCTAGACTAAATATTTTTGTCGATAATTTAAATTTGAATATACTAAAGAGATGAACAGGGTCGGCTTGATAATTTTTGAGGCCTAAGGCGACAAGTTTATGTGATGTCATTTTCTTATATTTAAATATTAATTAAATTAAATTAATTTTAATATTTATATTATATATTTTTTATTTAATATATTAATTAGTGTACTTTCTTATGTGTAAAGTGTATTTTAAAACTTTTTTTTAATAACTTATTAGATATAGAATAACTTATCACTTGATTCAAAAACATAAAATAATAAAATTTAAAGAAAAATAAAGAGAAAATTTGAAATAAGTTATATAAAAATTGATTTGTAATAGAACATAATGCAGAAAAATTGTTGGACATTGAAGACTCACCGAAAGTGTAATTCTATCCATTATACACAACGCAAACAATGAGAATTTATGCGTGTTAGTATTTTGGCCTCATTCTGTGTTTGGACAAAATCATTTATATGTAAGGATGCTGCAAACAGGGATTCCACTGTTCAGACTGAAGTCAGAAGAATTTCAAAGTTCCCTGTCAGCCATCTGAACGATGTGGCATCCCGTCCGGACGTCCATCTGTCTACTGTTCCATCCGTCCGGACGACGTGTCTTTCCATCCGGACGTCAGACAGACAAGCATCATCTGTCCGGACGACGTGTTTCTTCCGTCCAGACACCTACATCATATCGAGAAGCTTCTGTGCCAGCTTGCTCCGTCCGGACGTTTCAGCAGCACGTCCAGACGCCTATCAGTTCTCGAACGGTTCACTGATTCTTTCCAAGTTCAAGAAAGGGAAGATCAATCAACCGTCCGGACGATGTGGTATCCCGTCCGGATGCGTATCTCCGTAAGGCAAGAATCGCAGTTCAAAATGAACCGTCCGGACATCTGACAATTGTGGTCCGGATGCTGGGGATGCATCGTATATGGTAACTGACGATTCGACTTCAATCGTCCGGACGTCTCCCCCTTATGGTCTGGACGCACGCGTATCAGATATGGAAATTGCGTGTTGAAGTTTAGCCGTCCGGACGCTCCTGCCCCTTGGTCCGGACCCGCGAAGCCTATTATGGAAATTACTTGCAGCGGACGTGCGTCCGTCCGGACGATTGAGCCATCCCGTCCGGACGATGTTCTAATACAGGAAAGATTTCTCCGCGAAAATTTCGGAAAATCCTGTCGCACAGTTGTCCGTCCGGACGGTCATGGTCCACCGTCCGGACGGCTCACAGGCTTATTTTACCTGACGCCCATTCTGACCCCCAGCCTATAAATAGGGGCCTCTGGGCACTTAGAGCTGCAAGAATTTGGTGTGAATTCCATTAGAGCTCAGAGACATGATATCTCCTCTGAAGCCGTTTTTCAAGTGTGCTGTGCTGTAAACCGAAATCTATCTTAGAGGTCGGCTCTAAGGTAAGGAGTTCCATTGAAGACCCCTTCAGGTAGGTGAACCTGGTTGGGAAGCGTTCGTGTTGGGTTACACGTCAGAGATCAAGGTACGACCACTGCATTGGTACATGTGAGTGTTACTATATTGTATCTAGCTTTGTCTTCTGAATAGTGGAATTCCTGGGTTCGGTTGCCCCGGAGTGGTTTTTCTCTTAACTGAGTTTCCACTTCGTCAACAAAAATATCTGTGTCATTTACTTTCCGCTGTACTTTAATTTTTGTTGACACTTATGCACACATTTTATATTTGAAGTCAAATTTCAATTTTCAATGCGCTTTGAAGACTTTTCATAATTTTTTAAACATTTAATTCAAATAAATGTTGGAGAAAGAATTATGCATGTTGGACTAATTTAATGAATGTAAAAATATGACTTTTAAAAAGAGTACATAAGTGGAATTTTCAAAATTTATGGATTTTTTTTTTCCTGAATGTGATTAATGAGACTTTCAATTTGTAATTACTTTTACCATGATTGAGAGCCTTAGTTAGAAACTATTTACTAAATTTTTACCATACTAAAGTCTTAAAATTTGTTTTGGAAATAGTGAAGAAAACAGATTAACAATGCCCTAGACTTCACCCCTTATAAACATATCTGATTTGCTCCCTCCTCCTCTCCCTTTCCCTTTCTACTCCCCGCTCCTACCATCATCCTCCCATTCTGGTTTTTTCTTTTATTTATAGGTGTTCTCCGACGAGATCAGCAATTTTGGCATCTTCTCTATGCATTCGCCTATCTACCTCCGTGATGTGTCATACTGTCATTTATCTCCTCCTTAATCGCTGCTGATGGTTGTGTTTTTGATCTAAATAAAAGTTCTATTCTCTTTATATCTACCCTCATGGACAATTTATGGGATGAATGTTAGTTAGGTGTGAGGGGTTATCTCTCACGGCATGGATAGTTCGGTGTGAGGGGTTATCTCTCATAGATCTAGTCTGCTCAGAACAAATCTGCTCTTCAATTATTTTTGTACATAGGTTAGCGGAAGATAAAAGTCATAGATAACACTTTATTGTAAGAATTTTGTTTGTATCTATGACCAGGGACGGAGGGAGAGGGGCTGGCAGGGGCCATGTCCCCCCCCACCCCAATTTCCTTTAAAAAAAAATTTATAAGGTTAAAAAAAAAATCTCAATATATATATATAAGCTAAAAAATTAAAAATTTAGCCTATTGGCCACTCCCAATAATTTTTTTTTGCCACTGGCCCTTGCCCATAAGAACTTCTGACTCCGTCCCTGTCTATGACTATATAACCTCATACCATGTAGCTATGATTTTGCAAAGCTTTATGCTTTGTGATGCAAGAGTTTTATCCTCGTGATCTTTGATCAATGAAATTCTCAGATATTTCATTCAAAAAAAAAAAAAAATTGTTTTGGAAATAACTTTTATTGTACCATTATTAAGTGGGGGCCTTAATTAAAGAGTATTTTATAAACTTTTTATTATATTAGAGCCTTAAAATGTTTTTTTAGCCTTTTATATATATATATATATATATATATATATATATATATATATATATATATATATATATATATATATATATATATATATATATATATATATATTGTATAATTATTAATTGGAGGTCTTAGTCAGCGGTCTTAATCGCCTAAAGCTCAAGCCACCGTGGAGACGAACCAATTCAAGTGTTTTGTGGCAATAACGTACGGGATTTCCTCCTAAATTTTCAGTCTAACGGGATTAATCCCTCCATATATACGAATTTCTTCAGAGTTCCAACTCAACAAAGTACGAAACATGTCATTCTCCCCGGTTTCTGTAAGGCTAAAATATTACTCCAACGTTCTAACCTAGATCTACATTGGAATAAATAACAAATAAAAAACACACAAAAATAAATAAAAAAGGGTGCATGGTGGATAAATTTTTGAAGTCCTACTTATTACATTAACTGTGATGCAATGCAACATAACACCTAATCATCTTGCGACCTCTCTGACAATTTTTCGAAAATTTCAGAACACGGGCGAACTAGATGACGTCCAAGCATGCTGTTCCAGCAATTCTTATTATTGTCTTCAAGGTCACCTCTGCAGCTTTTATCCTCATTATTCAAGTTGTGTCCGGGCATCAATAAGTTCTGGTAGTCATAATTATACGCCAATGTATCGGTGAAACCTTCCATGATATTTGAAAGAGGCGTGTTTTCATTCCCAGCCCTAAAAGAGTCCACAAGCCATGCACTTTCAGTAGTATATGCAATGTCCTGCAAGGCCATTGTGTCAATATCTGATATTTCTTTGAGTTCCGGCATTTGACAGACTTCTTTGATGAACCCTTCATTGCATGTAACCGAGCTTTTGGCAAAATCAAGAATTGCAGTCACCGTGCTTTCATTGAATGCAACAGTTTGGATGGGGAGTGCGTTCTCCGAGAAGTTCAACATTGATGTTGGAGACTCGAGGTCGTTGCCAGCAATTGGGAAAATGCCGGCACTCATTGACTTCGACCATTCCCCTTGCCATGCTTTGAGTGCGTCGAGGTATGGAGGTAGTGCGGGTTGAGCTGGGTTTTTGTTGATGAGCTGAGCCGGAGCAGGACTGCTGAGCTGTTGTTGGATAGGTTTAGACACAAGCATAGACTCTCTTACCAGTCTAGCTTCGGCTTCCAGCCGCGCGCTTTCCCACTGAGCCATATGGCTTAAATTGGCTGTGTCTTTGAAGTGGCCACTGCCGGAGGTCAAGGCATTGCTTTTGGGCTTGTGGGTGACGGGATCAATGCCCATCTTAATTAGTCTTTTCTTGAGATGCGTGTTCCAGTAGTTCTTGATCACATTATCTGTTCTATTGGGCAAGTGAGTTGCTATAGTGGACCATCTGAAAGGGAAAATGGTGCAGCAAATAAGTCAATATTAAGTCAATGATGAAAAAAAAAGTGAAAAAATAAAAATACAATTTCATAAATGCTTTAATTTGTTTCTAATCTTGTTAAACATTTCATGTCACCTTTTTTTTTTTTCTAAGCCATCGTAGCATAGCATGCCGAATGGCCTCCCATTTTATTCTTTCTTTCTTTCTTTTTTTTTTATTTTCTTTTCAAAAGCTTTTGGCCTTCTATTTTTTAAGGGCATTTTTTTAGGGGCTAACGCGAAAGCCTAAGTTGTCTGTAGCACTTTTTTTTTTTTTTTTTTTTTTTGAAGGGGTCTGTAGTACTATTTAGCCGGCAGAGCAGTGAAGTTATTGATTAATTGGAGATGTGTTGTTTGTGGGGGTTAAATACTTTACACATTTACGTGGTTTAAAAATTCTGTTCTTTGTGTTTTTAGTTTTAAGTGGGGGTGGCCAAACCACTCCCGTGGCCTATGGGAGAAGTGAAAAAAAAAAAAAAAAAAAAAAAAAAAAGAAAAGAAAAGAAAAGAAAAAGTAAAAAAGAAGAAGAAAAGGAGGTTTTGGCCCATGGGAGTGCCCAAGCCACCCCCAAGCCAAATGGGAGTGGCTTAGCCAATCCCTTGGCCAAAATGGGGGTAGCCAGTCACTCCTAGAATTTTTATTTATTTATTTTTTAAGTCTTTTCCAGAGCCATGTCAACGCTAACGTGGCTACTATATTTATCTATTTTAAGAGAAATGATCCCTACACTTATTTCTCACAACAGCCACACAACAAGCTGACGTGGCTGGTAATATTTTATTATTTTTTTTGTATTGTTTTCTTTTCTTTTTGTAAAAAAATAATAAAATATGTTATGGGGCTGTTGTGAGAAATGAGTGTAGGGATCATTTCTCTTAAAATAGATAAATATAGTAGCCACGTTAGCGTTGACATGGCTCTGGAGACAGGTGTCGCACATGTATGTTGACACGTGTAAGATGACATGACGAGACGTTAGTTTAGGACGAAAAAATAAATGGAGGTACCGTTTTCGTCTTTTTCCACGGCATAGGTATCTCCTATGATAAAAATGAAAACTGAGATAGCAAAAAATAAAATTTTTAAATCATATGGAGCAATTAGGTATTTAGCCCTATTTGTATGTGTATATATATATTTTAAATACATTTATATTCGGTGGGAGACCTATTTTCACATATATTGATCTCACGTTAAATGTAAGTGTTTGTGGCATGCGTGTAAAAACAAATGTAAAAATATCATTTGTTAATCAACTGATACACCCGGTCGGTGTTGCAGCCAATAAGTCAATGATGACATGGCAGTAAGCTAATTTGAATTCTCCTTAAAGAATTAATTACCTGTTACCGAGTAGAGCGTGGAGCTGAATGATGGTCTGTTCTTCCTGCAAGCTAAACTTTCCTCTTTTAATGTCAGGTCTGAGGTAATTAGTCCATCTCAATCTACAGCTCTTCCCACATCTCTGCAGCCCTAAAAAATCCAACCAGTAAAAAGAAAAACAAAAACAAAAACACAAACAAAAGTACTTGGAGTTGCAAGTTAAAAGTAAAATAAAAAATAAAGTTTATTAAGATAAAGCAAATCCCTCATTAATTTGAGGAAGAAGATAACTAACAATGGGCTCATCATCAAGAGTGAGGCTTACAGGATAGTTGAGTTACCTTTGGATATTATGATTTCAATTTTTGTACCTGATGCTAAACTTTCAGTTTTCATTCATATGGCTTTTAGCAGGATCTTTTACCCCAAGTGATTGAAATTTTACACAACTCAAGTAGGGCTAAGACCAAAAATGTTTCTAAGCAGTTTTAGAAGCTGGAACATCTGAGATGAAGGACTAATTAAGGCACAAACATAACTTGCATAATTTATAGTTTGTCATTGCCAAGCTTTTGCAGAAAAATTCAAGTTGTGTCTTCTAATTTGCTACATCAGCAGAGCAACGAAACAGATTTATAGTAACTGAAGCCCCTCTGGTTTGCTCTACGCTAGTTTGAAGAATTATTCTTTCAATCCAAATGGTTGTTTATGTTTAGAGAGATCAACGTAAGCATAGTCTTAATAGTTTGTCATGTCTGAGCATAATAATCTGGATCAGAATGCGAAACCGCTAAATCAAAAAGCAAAAGTGACAATCCATTCGGATGGGTAAAGAATCACAGTTCGAGCTAGCTGCATGAGCATGTTCAGCAAGGAAATTAGCAGATCAATAAACTGTGCAACCGTTGTAAACATTCAAATTACCATATAATAATTAGGTTCCTCGATCGTAAACATACCAGCCTTTGAGGGCAAGGCTTGCCAGCTTCCATGGCCATGTTCTTCGATGTAAGCCAAAAGCTTCTGGTCTTCCTCAGGGGTCCACGACCCTTTCTTCAACCCCACCGTCTGACAGCATTGAGACCAGCGCATTTTGGATACTAAACCGGCCGTAAACAGGAATGGGACGAGGAAGAGCAGAGGCGAGTAGCAATATTATATAGAGGATAAAAGAAAACTTTTTTATTGCCAATATTACCCTTGGCTTTATTCCTGTAACAAACCGTGCAAGCTAATATATATATATATAAAGAAAGACACATACTTTTTTACACATATTTTTTACCTATTTTGTATACACATATATTTGGTACGAGACTACTCGATACATAAGTCTCACACCAAATATAAATGTGTACAAAAAAGTGTATATCTATATAATACATGCATACATATATTTGGTATGAGACTCGTGCATCTCACCACATGTATTTTAGTGTTTTTAGTGTTCTTGTTATTTATTCTAGCCTAAATATATGTGAAAATAGATAATATATTGTGAGTGCTCTTAGATTCAATTAATTCAACTTGGTTATAATTTTGCTTCTCTATTTCCAACTGATTCCCACGCAAGTCCTTTTATATTGTGTCGATCTATGTATGTAAGTTCTACACGTGAGACCTACATAATGTGAGAAGAAATTATGTAAGAGTTATGTGGAAGTTGTAAGAAAATTATTAATAATTCATCTATTTTTCTATTTCTTCAAACCGATAGAATATTGTAATATGAACTATTTTTAGTTATTAATCCCACCGGATGAAATATGGAGAAATTTTTAGAATTCAGACGGAAGTTAATTCGAACTTAATTCTAAGGATCTACCAAAAAACAAAATTGATTTAACAGGGTTTTAACAAAACAATATTTATAGTTTTTCTTTAAATCAAATGTTTTTCCAAGACTATCTAACTTTTGAAAAACCCATAATTGTTTAAGCAAAATCCTTACCAAGAGGAAATAGTATCAAAAGAGTCGAATAAATTACAAAAGCTCACCATTTCTGAAGTTCAAACAGGATGCATGACATTTTGAAATTTGGATCCTCTCTCCATTTCAAATGGAGAGGTTTCTCTCCATTTAGTGTAAATACCATCGATTTTGTTCGAAAATAATTAAAATTTCAGATTTTACATTTGAAAAGTTATAAGAGAAAATGGATTTATAATTTTATTTTATTTTATTTAAATAAATTGAAATTGAAAATGGATTTAAATTGAAATAAAACCAATATATCGTAAAAACAATGTTTTACGTTAGAAATTATCAATTTAGGGTATCAATATTTTATTTTATTTTAATTTCAACATTTGGTTAGAATTTTTCGTTAAATCCTGTCCAAAATTTCAAAATATTCCTCTTTTTTTTTTAAAAAAAAAAAAAATTACGAAGATTTAAATGTTGGTTAGAATTTAACGGAATTTGTAAAAATACCCATGCCTGAATATTTGAAAATTTTATAATTTTTTTTGAAAAAAAAAAAAAACACAAGGGTACTTTGAGAATTTTGACAGGATTTAACGAAAAATTCTAATGGATGGATGAAATTGAAAAAAATTGAAAGATAGATACCTTAAATTGACATGTTTTAAAATTTGTATACTTAATTATAAAAGTGATGAAAAATTAAATTCAAAAGTTACAAATGAAGTTTTTCGTTGATATATACTTTATCCACTAGTTTCTAGGCGCAGGATAAGTTGAAAATCACTAGCATAACCATTTAAACAATTAAATATACACTCCATCCAGGAGACAGGACGTACCAAACATATCAACTAATGCATGGTTGCTGGGGAGGCAAACGTGTGGACTGTGGAGTAGTTGTGCTTCACTTGACACTTGTCATGAATGAAATGAATTTTACGTCCGTGCATGGCTTTGTAATATTTTGAGATAAATTGAAAAAAAAAATGCCTATAATTATTAATATAGGCGATTCATATCACTCCGTTTGGCAGTTGGGAATCTGGTCCCAAAAGAAAATGTTAATGAATAGAGCATTAAAACTTCTCCTTTTATTTAATTTTAACATGATTTCCCAGCGACATGCACGTCATAATCAATTTTTTTTTTTATATAGATACCCGTCATAATCATTTAATTCCCTATGTTCGTAAAAATAACAGTACTGCAGAGCGGGTGGATCCAATCTTTTCTGGATTGTGGTCCTGACTCCTGTTGCATCCATATATATATATATATATGCACGTTGACACGTTGTTCATTACGTACCTTGAGCCTGAGGGAAGTTGGGCGATATAATCACTTTTTTTTTTTTTTTTTTTTTTTATAGATACACGTCATAATCATTTAATTCCCTATGTTCGTGAAAATAACTGTACTGCAGAGCGGGTGAATCCAATCTTCTATATATATATATATATGCACGTTGACACGTTGTTCATTACGTACCTTGAGCATGAGGGAAGTTGGGCGATATAATCATTATAAAGTGAATGCAATGGTTTTTACAGGAAGGCTGCTAGGGATGTAAATAAGCCAGTCCGTTCGATAGCCCGTTTGATACCCGCTCGGTTTAGCCCGATCCGAACTCGAGCTCGATACTGTAGAAACTCGATCGTTACTGTTGAAACCCGCTCGATTAGTAAGTGATACATACCCGACTCGCTCGACAAAACTCGATAGGGGCTCGCGAGCTCAACTCGTTTAAAGCTCGACCGGATCGCTCGCCCGACTCGTTAGTTCGACTCGTTAACTCGTTCATATCTTACATATATATTAGTAAATAGTAAACATAGTATAATATATATAGTATTACATATTAATTATAATACTTTGATAACAATATTTAGTATGTTAAATTAATATATTAAGTTATTAATAGTTAGTATATAACAATATTAAATAGTTAGTATATATATATAAACACATATATCACATCACACATGGTTAACAATAGTTACTTAGTTATATAGAATATAGGGATAATTACACTTAACTCCCCTGATTTATTCACGGTGTGGCGATTTACCCCCCAATGTACCAAAATTGGTACATGACCCCCCTGAACTTGCCAACGTGTGGCAAAATCAACCTTCCGTCCAATCGACCGTTCGTTTGGACGGAAAGTCGGTCACGTGCAAGTCATGTGACTTGGGGAGGGTCTCTGTCTTAAACGGTCACGTGACTTGCACGTGATCGATTTTCCGTCTAAACGAACGGTCGATTGGACGGAAGGTTGATTTTGCCACACGTTGGCAAGTTCGGGGGGGTCATGTACCAATTTTGGTACATTGGGGGGTAAATCGCCACACCGTGGATAAATCAGGGGGGTTAAGTGTAATTATCCCTAGAATATATTAGACTTACTATTTGTTCACATTATACATATACCATTGTTTATACTCTGTAGTTATATATAATAACATATTATTAATTTGTTACTTATAAACTATAGTTATGTAATATATTTTATAATATGCCTTATATACTTACATATTATATATTTATGTTATTAATAAATGCATAGAAGTTGTTCATAAACTTGGGATTGAATTCTGCTTTGATCACTCATTGAAAAATTTAATAGTTTACATCGAGCTCTAATTGAGCCGAGCTTGTCCAGTTACCCGGCTCGGCTCGAATGTCATTTTCAATGAACTCGAGCTTGAGCTCGAGCTCGCCCGAGTTTTAAACGAGCCGAGCTTGAACATGTAATTTATAGCTCGGCTCGAATTCGAGCTCGACTATTTAGGCTCGACTCATAAATGAGCCAGTCTTGAAATCTTCAAACTCGACTCGGCTCGGCTCAATTACATCCCTACAGGAAGCAATGAATGCAATGGTTTTTACTGGAAGCATGTGCATGTGCATGTGCATGTGCATGTGCTGGAAAATTAAGGTTGTCGCCGGCCTATTTGTGGCGTACGTTTATGAACGGGCACTAGTAGGGGTGTAAACGATCTGAGCCACTCGCGAGCTTATTCGAGATCGGCTCGATTTAAACTCGACTCGTGCTCGAATCGATTATTAAATGAGCTATTCGTGAACACGAAAATATGCTCGATTATTAAACGACACAAACTCGTATAAACTCGGCTCGACTCGATTAAAGCTCGTGAACCCGCTCGTATAAGGATCGACTCGCTTATTAAGGCTCGACTCGTGTATATATATATATACACATATATTAAGTAGTGATAAATAATTGGTTATATGTATATTAAATAGTAAAAATAAATAAAAGCAATACTTAATTTGATAATCATATGATTTAATGACAATTCATATACTTAATATGTCAATCATATTATGCATGTAAATATGTAATATAATATGACTATATAATCATATAATAATATAATATTGTGTCATATGATATATAATCACTATATATACGGATATAATTATATGTTCTAAGTATTATTATTATGAGGAATGCTAGAGCATCTCCTTGTGTTCTCTTGGAATGGCATAAATGTAATTTTTTTGATTAAAAAATTATATTTATGTCATCCAAAAGGAGATAAATGTAATTTTTTAATTACATTTATGTCATTACAGGAGAACACCAGGAGATGTTCTAGCAATTCTCTATTATTATATACTTATGAATCATTAGATCACGTGGTCTAAAATCTAAGATCATATGAATTGTTAAATCATATGATTCTACTTAAATCATATTTTTCATAAATAATCTTATAAGTCATATGATATTATACAATTCATAATTCATGGAACATTTTATATATATACACATGCGTAACACATAACATACACATAAATTAAGTATAAGTATAAATTATAGCCACCTAATATCAAATAAGTATAAAATTCATATTAATATAATCATTAAGTCTCTAGATACTTATATACAATGATTAAGTATGATTTAAGATTCTAAGTATCTAACAATTATTAATCATACTTAAATTCAATAATTAAATATATAGATTACATATGTAAGTATGAATTCACGTTAATCATATAATATAATGACAATTATGAAACATAATCATATTATTCATATATAATGATAATGTAATTTATATAGTTCCAAATTAATTGATTATAGTTATAATCACTTATGTGTTAATTATAATTACAAATTAAATATTTTCATTAGAATTTAGTTCATATGAATAATAGGTATTATCATTATAATTTAGATCACATGATTATATGAGCTAGCATTGTGCCATAAAATCATTAGATACTTAAAAGTTGTTAAATCACATTTTAAGATTCAAGATGAAATGATACTTATTAGTTATTACTTAAGATTTTTTTTTTTTAAAAAAAAAAAAAGTTAGATCATATTTTAAGATTCAAGATCACATTATACTTTTTTTTTTTTTTTTGACATGAAGATCACATTATACTTATTACTTAAGAATTTTTTTTAAAAATGTATTATCATTAGATAACTAAGATTTTATTTTTTCAAATAAAATTTCAAATTTGTAATTTAAGATTTTACAATAAAACTTTCCTTAATTATCATAAACAATATTTTTCTTTTGTTTGAAAAGTATATTTCTCGTCTTTTTAAATTTTAAGACAAAGCCAAAAGGGAAATAAAATTTCATTTAATAAAATAATTTAAGGGTTATATTCAAAATTCAAACTTTGCATTAAATTTCCCTAAAATCTCTCTCAAATTTCTCTATAATTAGCTAATCATTGGTTTTACATAAATGTTATCTCCAAAAGTTGCATCTAGGTATTAAAATTTTGAAAAAATATCCTAATGTCTTTCAAAAATCGCATTAATTAAAGACCTAAATTGGCTAAGCATAAAACCCTATTATTTAATTGCATTAAACAAATTGCCCGGCCTGCATTAATATAAATAGAATCTTAGAAAATCGCATTAATTAAAGACCTAAACATAAAACCATACTCTACAATTGAATAAATCTTCTCTCCAAAAGTTGCATGGCGCCTAGGGTATTTAAATTTTGAAAAAAAATATCTTAATGTCCTTAAAAAATCGCATTAATTAACAACTTAAATTTTATTTCAAATAAAAAATTTTCAAATAAAATTGAAAATTTTATTATCAAACTTTCCTTAATTATCCTTAAACAATTTTTTTTAACAAATGTCAAACTTTTAAAAAAGAGAGAATAATAACTTTTAAAAATGTATATTGCCATATTGGGTTGTCATCATAATTATCTTTAAATTGAAATTTGAGAAATGCAATAAATTTATGTTCCTAAATTAACGTTTTTTTTTTTAATGCTAACGTTTGCATAATTTAAATATAGAATTTAAGGAGTTGTCTTAGACTCTTTGGAAAGGAAACAAAATCTCAGGCCATACAATTTTATTGTGAACCGTTTGATTATTTTTTTTTGGTTGAATCCAACCGTTCATTAAGGGAAAATCGGATCCAGCTGTGATTGATGCGCGCACTTATCAAGCCAAAAAACATGCCATTCGATTTTATTTTAAACCGTTGGATTATTTGTTGTTGAATCCAGCCGTTCGTTCAATAAAATCGGATCCAGCTGTAAGCCACATTGATCACACTCCTCAAGACCATATCTAATACGCCTAAAATCTGGGCCGTTGGATTATTTGCTAACAAAATCTAAACCATTCGTGTGAATAGAAGTGGGATACAACTGTTAGGCACAAATACTATGAAAATTATACGGTGTTCTAAATAATCATGGGCTCACTCTTACAGCTACGATCTAACGGCTTTGTTGAATCATGAAAATGATGATAATAATTAACGCCCAGGATCACAGGTTGTACCGACTTCCGATATATACAGTTTTACTGGATAAAAACGTAGCCTAGGGAAAAAAAAAATTCAAAAATTAAATTCCAAAAGATTAACATTAATTACTTAAGAAAAAAAATAATGAAAAAAAAAAGTAAAATTGAAAGGCACACTGCGCAAGGGAACAAATGCCAGGAGAAAAAAATTAAAAAACAAGAACTTAGTCCTTTGTTCCTCAATTCTCACGCGATTTTTATGAGGATGGATCAGAATCATCAGATGGTTGTTCAGAAAATCAAAGCTTGCATTTAATGTATTGATTCTTCTCTCAACAACTCGTTACATCTTCTTCAAAATCTAGCCTTTGATTTCTTTTCTCTCGTTTGATCGAATGGCTCATAGGCGTCTACAAGTTTTCTCATAACTTTTTTTTTTGTCTAATTTTAACCAGATTAGACTTACAATGATTTGCCTTGGCCGCCAAATCTCAAATTTTTGGGTCGTCTACTAGCCTTCGACTCTTCCGCTTCTCACACCCACCGATGACAGAAGCAAAGAAGACAGCTGATATGATCGATATGCTACTTGAGTACTCTATTTTACATCTTCTGATTTTGTTGTTTTTGTTCATTCCCTCTCCGAATGGTTGAAGAGAGAGTTAAGCTAAGAAACATTTCAAAGAGAGAAGACTGAAGACCCTAAGCCCAGTAAGCCGTATTTTTTTTTTTGATTGTTGAAGATGACTTTGATCTACTATTTATTTGAATTAGTAGCTATTTTTTCATTTTTTTTTTCAAATTTATAAACTTCTTCTAATGTTAACATTGATACTTAATATCATTTTTCAGGGGATGGCCGTTTAACCTTTGATTTTGTATTTTCGATTCTACAAGTTACAAACACAATCCTAACTCTCAGGTATTTTTTTTTTTTTTTTTTAAAAAAAATATTAATTTATTTGTTATTTAACTTATTTTTATGCTGTGATTAATGATTATCGAATCAATATAGTCTGATTTATGCTCTGATTATGTTCCAATCAATGTAATGCTCTGTTTTATTTACTATCAAAGTCATATTACGAATGTTCACCATGCTTAGCCCACCATGTTTAGAATTGTTCATCACGGTTAAAATTGTTTAATATGTATATTTAGTATTTAGTTTGCCATTTATCAGCATATGTAATATAATTAAAATTGTGTTGAGTTTTATGTTTAGAAATTTAGAATTGATATTTTTTTTATCTTGAAATTAAAGATTCAGATTACAACTTAGTTTGAAGTTTCTAACACTAGGACTTTTTTTTTCTTTCCCCCCCCCCCCCCCCCTAAGAACACCTGATATAATATTTGATAATTAAAACATATGAAGGGTGACTTGCAAGAGCTTAATCCAATTGAGGAGTATGAGAATGAAGATTATTTGGAAATTAGCCATGATGTTACTGTGGAAGAAACTGTTGGGGTTCAAGATACCGCTTCTACTGGGATTTCGGTTCCAAATGAAGAAGACACACAAAACAATGCACATAAGAGAAAGGTTAGGAGGAAAACTTCTATTGTGTGGAATCATTTTTCTGAAGTGGAAGTGGGTGGTATTAAAAAGAATCAATGCAAATGGTGTAAGAGCAAATTTACCAAATCAAAATCCAGTTCTACATCTACTTTGGGTAGGCACTTAGAAAATTGTTTCAAGTACATAGGCTCCAAGAAGCAAAAAAAATTGTCGGTTGATGCTAATGAGGCTGATGGTGTGAGTGTCATTTCAAATTTTAAGTATGATGAAACTAAGGTGAGAGAAATTGTTGCTCAAATGATCCTTTATCATGAGTATCCATTTATGCAAGTTGAGCATGTGTTCTTTAACAAGTTGTTGAAGGCTTGCACACCGCATTAGCGGCCAATGTCCCGGGCTACTGCTAAAGCTCTTTGCTTTGACACATATGAATTGGAGAAAAAGAAACTAAAAAATTTGTTGAATCGGGTTCACAAAGTTAACATAACAACTGACATGTGGACTTCGTGTCAAAAAATTTCTTATATGGTAGTGACATGTCATTTTATAGATTCTGAATGGCGGTTAAATAGGCGTGTGTTGAACTTCTGCAATATCCCGCCTCCACACTCCGGGCATATCATTGCTGATGCACTCCATAAATGTTTTAGAGATTGGGGTATTGAGAATAAAATTTATTCAATCACTGTAGACAATGCAAAGGCAAATGATGTAGCAATGAGGCACCTAAGAGATGTTTTTAATATGAGAAAATCATTGATTATTGGGGGAAAGCTGTTTCATGTGCGCTGTTGTGCTCATATAACTAATTTATTGGTTCAAGATGGCCTTGGTGAGATTAGTGTGATTGTTGATTGTGTCAGGGACGGTATTAAATATTTGGTAGCATCAGAGGGAAGATTAATTAAATTTGCTGAAATTGCAAAGAATTTGCAATTGTCTTCTAAGAAGTTGATTTTAGATGTACCTACTCGTTGGAATAGTACATATTTGATGTTAGCAGCTGCTATTGAGTTTAAAGAGGTCTTTGCTATGTATGGATACAATGATCGACAATTTACTTGGGTGCCATCTCATGAGGATTGGGCTAAAGTTGAAGTTGCGTGTCAACTCTTGGGAGTCTTCAACCGAGTAACAAAAATTGTATCAGGGAGTGACTATCCCACATCTAACTTGTTCCTTCCTGAGGTGTGGCGAATGAAAGATGTCATAACTAAGAAATGTGTGGATGAAAATGACTTCATTAGATCCATGGCACAAAAAATGAAATCCAAGTTTGATAAATATTGGGGTGAGTGCAATTTGTTGATGGCGATTGCTGCAGTCTTGGACCCAAGGTTTAAATTGGTGTTGATACGATTTTGCTTTCCTATAATCTATCGAGAGGCTGAAGCTACTAAGAATATTGAACTCGTTGAAAGAACTTTGAATGAGATATATAGTGTGTATGTTGATGAATATAATTCAAATCTTGTGGAACAGAATCTTCAAAGCAATGCTCAAGGTCTTGGATGCTCTTCACATAGTCATTCAATTACTGAAATTAGTGAAAGTGTTGAGGGTGGTATGGAAATGTATGAGTCATTCCTCAAAAGTGCTAATACGGTGCATCACCCTATTAAATCAGATTTAGAAACATATTTAGAGGAGGGTGTATACTTACCTGAAAAGGGTTTGGAATTTAATGCTTTGGATTGGTGGAAGGCAAATACCCTGAAGTATCGTATTTTGTCTAAAGTTGCCAAAGATATATTGTCAACACCAATTACCACTGTGACTTCGGAGTCTACATTTAGTGCTGGTGGAAGGGTTATTGATCCCCATCGAAATTCATTATCAACTGAGACGGTTCAGATGTTATTGTGTGGAGCTGATTGGGTTAGATCAATGTATGGACTTAAAAAGAACTCTATGGTGAGTTTTACTTTTTTCTAATGGTATTTGTTATTTTCATTTGATTTTATAAAGTACTAATTACTCATTTCTTTTTAATGTTAGGTTGAACAAAATGAAGAGCAGATAGCCTTGCCAGAGGCCAATTAGTTGTTATTGTTCTTTCTTTTTTTTGGTTTGGAGGTTATTTTGGACTATGTTATTTTGTTGTTTGTGAAGTGTTGTAGTATAAGTGTATAATTGTGTGTTTTGGTTTGGGGTTATGTTGGACTATGTTATTTTGTTGAATATCTTGTGCTATATTATTTTGTTGAAGAAATGAGGTAACGTATGATTTATTTTTTTATGATTTAAACACATTAAATTGTGTTATTATTGAACTTCCCTTGACATTTTTACCAAGTATTTAAAACTTGTGTAAATAATGCAAGGGAGAAAATACTAACTTCAATTTTTTAGTGTGTTTACAGGTCATGTTTTGTTTTAGAGAATTTGAAGTTGCTGATTATCAAGCAACTTGTGGTAGCAACTTGCCAAGCAAGTACCTTTGTAGCCTTACAACACTCAGAATGATTTCTTGGGGCCTCATGGCTCATGTTTCTGAGTAACATTTTATTGTTCCTTTGCAGATATTTTCATCAATAATAACATCTTGTAGTTCATGTTTCTGAAAACAATTCAATCTAAAGCTTGACGTTTTCTTGTGTCTCTTATAATTAGTCACTCTATGGTAACTAACTTGAACCAAGTCCTTCATCAAACTAACATAATTTCTTTTATTCATTTTCTGTTCGAGGTTGGGAATAGCCTGAATGGGTATGGGAGGAAGGACAAATCTTTTTTTCTTGAGCCTACTGTAATTTGCACGTATACCTCATATGATGAATTGTACAACTAGACATTTTCACTAATATTTATAGTTACAGGGATAGGCTATAGCAAAATTGTTTGTATGTGAGTAGAGGTAAACATGCTTATTATATATGTCTGATTTTGCTAGTTTTTTTGTCATTCTCTGTAACTATTATTTTGGGTAGAAAAAATTAGAAACTGATGTGTCTTGGCTCCCATGCTTTGAGTTTTGAATGGAGAGTCTATGTCCAGCATATGCTCATTGATTGATGCATATTGTACATTCAAATAAAATTCATTAACTCATTCGTAATATCTTCTATTGTGGTTGTTTTGAAAACATATTCTCATACTCTTTCTATACAATATATGTTGGCTTTGATTGCTTTTAATAGGTGTTGTCTCTATCTGACCATAGTGTTCTTGAATTTTTTGTACAATATGCTTGGCCTTTGAGGTGGATCAGGTGGTGCCATGGTGATATATGATTTCTTATTTAATGATTTATGCACATTAAATTGTGTTATTAAATCTCCCTTGACATTTTTACCAAGTATATAGAACTTGTGTAAATAATGCAAGGGAGTTAAAATTAAATTAATTTTTTTTTTTTAGTGTTTTTACAGGTTTTATTTTAGTGAATTTGATGTCACTGATTCACTAAAATCTTTATTATCAAGATTCAAGGGTTGCTGAGCTGATTTGAAGGGAGTTGCTTTGTGGAAAAAAAATTAGTGGCATGAAGCCTAATTTATTGTATTTGTAATTTATTTAATTATATTTGTATTAATTTTATATGTTATGCAGTAATGGCATTTGATTTGTATTCGTTAAAATTTTAGTTGTAAGGTTTAGTTGATTATTATTGTATAGAATTCTTTGAAATTTTTTTTAGGCAGTAGCTTTAATAAAATTAGTTTACTATGTGTTTTTTTTAAAAAAAATAAAATAAAATCTAAAATTAAAATATACGTTCGAGCCGAGCTCGAGTCGAATACTCGAGTTCAAGCTCGGCCAAAATGCTCGAGTTCGAGCTCGAGCTCGCACATGGATCACACCCTGGCGAGCCGAGCTCGAACATAAAGAGGAGGCTCGTGTCGAGCTCGAGCTCGAGCTCGAGCCAGTCAACAAGAAATTCGAGCCGAACAGGTGATACCCGCTCAAGATCGGCTCGTTTACACCCCTAGGCACTAGAGTATTTCGATGTCGAGGCATGCAGTTGTGCCTAGCAAAATAAAATATTAGGAAATAAAATATTAATTTGTCTTATTGTTGGTCTTATGAGAGACATTAACATGTTTTGATAGTTTGAAAAAAGGCATTGACACAATTGACTATTTAAAGAGGACATTGACAATTAAGTAGTAATTTAATGGGGATAGTCTTCAGAGGTACCTCCCCACACCATATATCATGCCAAAACAAGACTTTCGAACCATCCCTGACCTCATATCTCATATGAGCTGCAAAAGCATCTCATCCCCCCTAATAGACTTCCAAACTCTTACTCCAAAAGAACCCACAACCTCCTTACAGCACCAACCACCCCTCATACTTCCATATTTGATATTCACCACCTTTCTCCAAACACTACAAAAATTCTCAATTTTAGTAACCTAGGTTTACTAACGTGTAAAAGCCATTTGCACGTTAGTAAACTATAGTAACGTGAAATCAGTGGCGTGATTTTCACGTTCCTAATCCCTCAGTTAGTAATATTATTTTAGTAACGTGTAAATTGTTACCACATTACTATTTAGTAACGCATAAAATTTCACATGTTACTAAATATTTAGTAACGCGCAAAAGCGTTTTGCACGTCACTTAAATTAGTAACGTGTTAAACTCATCACATTACTAATTTTAGTAACGTGTAACACTTTTACACGTTATTAAATTAAAAAATAAACAAAAATAAAAAAAATAAAAATAAAAAAGCGCGTTACTAACGTGTATATATAAAAAAATATGTTATTTTTAGTAACGTGTGTTCACACGTTACTAAAATTATGTAAAAAAATAATAAAAAAAATATGCCAGAGCCATTGATGTGGGCATGCCATGAGGGTTTCGACGCTGCCCAAGAACTTGCCGCTGACGAAGACAGCCGGGACGAGCTTCTGGCCTTCGGTGCAGAGCTCGTAGAGGACGGCCTGTATGTCCAGGCCGCCGGAGTGCTCGTCGAGCTCAATGATGACAGGGCCGAAGAGGAGTGGCTTGGCCACAGTGCACATGCAACACCTGCTCATGCTGAACACCACAACCGCGTTGCAAGCCCGCCAGCCTCTCCTTGCTCCTCTCGGTGAAACTATGCTGAAACAACAATTAGAGAAGAAAAAATTAAGAGAAATTGAAATATTAGAGAGACAGAGAGAGAGTTCACCTTTAAAATAAGAAACTGCCATTTTTGCATATCGTAAAGAACCCAAGCAGCAATTAGAGAAGAAAAAAATTAAGAGAAATTGAAATATTGAAGAGACAGAGAGAGTTCACCTTTATAATAGGAAACTGCCATTTTCTGCAAATTGTAAAGAGCCCAAACAGCAATTAGGAGCTTCAAACAAACTTACCCAAAAATACACAGCCGTTGAAATTAGAAGAACCCAGATTTATTTGAAATTTATTCAGAAAAAACAAAGAATTCATTTCATTTTTCTCGGAAAAGTGATGGTGCCCTCGCCATAAAGTATCACTCTTTGTGATTCTCATCAATGGGATTCTAAGTTTTCAAGCTAAAAAAAAAAAAAGAAAAAAAGAAAATGGAAGCTTTATATATAAACAATGAATCTAATAGAGGAAATCTTCAAAATAAACTTACAGACTTTTGGGCTTTGAGGCTTGAGGCAGAATTGCAGAAACGGAACCACAACCGTGAAAATGAAATCCACAAATTTTGGAGAAGAAATGGTAGGCCATTGAATTGAGAGTGAAAGAAGAGCTTTCAGAACTTTTTCTTCGCTAGATGGGTCTCTTTTTGTTGTATTTTTCACGGAAAAGTGGTGAGAAAACAAACCCAAGCTGGGCCAAGCGTGTTCTTCACTGGAGAGTGGAGAGGGACAAAAATGAGACAAAGTAAGAAGTAAAGTGTAAAGAAAAAGAGGGAGATATGAAATAAAAAGTCTTCCTCCTCCGGTTGTTAAGAGTACTTAAGAGTTGAAAATTTTGAAAAGTCAAAAAATTTGGCAAAAATTTTGGGGAGTGGCTGCGCGGGACACGAAATTATTTCGTGTCCCGCGAAATTTTGGGGAGTGGCTTTTTTTTTTTTTTTTTTTTCTTTGAAAGATGAGACTTTTTTTTTTAATTAGTTTTTTTGAAAAATAAAAAATTTTAGTTTTTTAAAAAATAAAAAATAATGTATATTAGTTTTTTTTCTTAATTTACATTTTTATTTTCGTTTGTTTTTTTTTTTTAAAAAAAATAATTGTTCTTTTTTTGTTCGTTTTTAAAAATAAAAAATAAAAAAAATATTTTTTTATTTTTAATTTTCATTTTTAAATTTTTTTTTTGTTTTTCTTTAATTTTTTTGATTTGTTTTTAAAAAATAATTTTTTTAGTTTTTTTTTTTTTTTTTCGAAAATTGGTTTTTTTAGGATTTTTTTTCCCCAAAGAAAAAAAAAACCTTAATTTGGAGGTGTTTTAACAAAAACGGTTCCAATTGGAAGTGTTTTAACAAAAACGGCTCCAATTGGAGGCGTTTTTGTAACGGGAGGAAAAAGAAAACAAAAAAAAAAAATGGAAATAATTAGTGATGTTTTATATTTGACACGTCACTAATTAGTGACAGATATTCTATCAATTCTGTGATCCAGCCATGATCGATCGGACTAATACTTATTAGGATCAATCGCACGTTCCATCAAACCTTCACTGTGTCAAGTACGGACAATCGAGCTCTATCACGATCGATCGAACGGTCTATCGATCATATTATTCTATCATGATCGATCAAACTACTACACTATGATCAATCAGACGTTCACTGTATCAAGTCTGGTCGATTGAACTCTCTCACGAGTATAGTATGTTAAACTAACATAGTAATTAGTTATTAATACGTAATAAGTATAAATGTTTTAAACGTTTTACGTTTGACACGTCATAATCACTAGAATCGATTAGACATTCGATCGTGATAGATCAATAGGATCCATAGATCATCCGATCCATCGTGATCGATCAATAGGATCGATAAATCATCCGATCGATCGTGATAGATCAATAGAATCGATAGATCATCCCATCAATTGTGATAGATCAATGTGATCGATTGTAGTACGATCCTTGTGATCCAACGATTAGGTAATCGATCGTGGTATGATCTAGGTGATCGATCGTGGTACGATCCATGTGATCGGTCGTGGTACGATCAATGTGATTGATTGATCGTGGTACGATTTATGTGATCGATCGTGGTACGATCCATGTGATCAATCGTGGAACGAACAGGTAATCGATCGTGGTACGATCTATGTGATCGATAGTGGTACGATCAGGTGATCGATCGTGGTACGATCTATGTTATCGATCGTGGTACGATCTATGTTATCGATCGTTGTACGATCCATGTGATCGATCGTGGTACAATCAGGTGATCGATCGTGGTACGATCCATAGGATCGATAGATCATCCGATCGATCGTGATCGATCAATAGGATCGATAGATAATCTGATCAATCAATAGGATCGTTAGATCATCCGATCGATCGTTATAGTATCGATCCTATCCGATCGATCGTGATCGACCAATAGGATCGATAGATCATCTGATCGATCGTGATAGTATTAATCCTATCCGATCAATTGTGATAGATCATTCGATCGGTCGTGATCGATCAATATGATCGATAGATCATCTGATCGAATCGATAGATCATTCAATCGATCGTGATCGATCAATAGGATCGATAGATCATCTGATCGATCGTGATGGATCAACATAATCAATAGACCATCCATCGATCATAGTGCATTAATTAGTCTGATCAATCGTGATAGAGTTCGATCAATCGTACTTGACATAGTGAAAGTTTGATCTAACGTGCGATTGATCCTAATAAGTACTAGTCCAATCGATCATGACAGAAACAAATGATCGATCAAACTTGACACAAGTGAAGGTTTGATCAAATATCTAATTCATCATAGTGCATCGATCCGATCTATTGTGACAGGAACATCCGATCAATCAAATTTGACACAGTTATAGGTTCGATCTAACGTGTGATCGATCATGACATGATCATAGGATCAATATAATTATCCAATCGATCCTAGTGTATTACTCCGGTCGAAAAAACCAATTTTTCGAAAAAAAAAAAAAAAAAGTAAAAATTTATTTTTTAAAAACAAATTAAAAAATTAAAGAAAAACGAAAAACGAAAAAATTGAAAATTAAACAACGAAAAAGTTTTGGTTTTTTTAGTTGAAAATTATGAAAACAATTTTTTTTTAATAAAAAAAAATAAACGAAAAAGAAAAAAGAAAAACCAGTTTTCTATTAAAAACATAATATAATTTTTAAGAATTAGTAACATGCAAAATAGTAGCGTGACTAAATATTTGAAATTGTATTATTTTTTAAAAAAATATATTAACATAATATTTAGTAACATGCAGAATTTTGCACGTTACTAATTTAGTAACATTCAAAATTGTCCACGTTACTACATTAGTAACGTGCAAAATTTTGCACGTGACTAATTCTTAAAAATTATATTATGTTTTTAAAAAATATATTGACATAATTTTTAGTAACATGCAGAATTTTACACGTTACTAAATTAGTAACGTTCAAAATGTTCCACGTTACTACATTAGTAGCGTGCAAAACTTTGTACGTTACTAATTCTTAAAAATTATATTGACATAATAGTTAGTAACGTGCAAAATTTTGCACGTTATTATTTAGTAACGTGTAAAATTTTACACGTTACTAAATAAGTAACGTGCAAAATTTGCAAGTTACTAAATACTTTAGTAACGTGCAAATATTTAGCACGTTACTAAATGCTCAGTTTTTTGTAGTGAAAGAGCATTTCTTTCGAAAGCAAACCTCCATAACCATTTACCTATCAAAACTCTATTAAACTTAATCATATTTCTCACTCCTAAACCCCCCTGCAACCTCCGAAAACAAATCGTATGCCAATTAACCAAATGAAATTTAAATTCATCATCAACACCAACCCAAAAGATGTCTCTTTGAAATTTTTCCAAACGATTAGCCACTCCCACTGGAATAGGGGAGAGAGAGAAAATATGTAGGTAACCTTGAAAATGTACTATTAATCAAAGTTAACCTCCCACCCTTAGATAAATACAACATCTTCCACCCTGATAATCTATTTCCCATCTTCTCAATAATGTTATTCCACGTATGAGAGTCCTTATACTTAGCACCCAACGGGAGACCCAAATACTTTAAAGGAAGCGAGGCCACACTGCACCCAAGAATGCTAGCCAACTCGTCCACATCACCTACCTCATCAATCGGAACAATCTTAGATTTAGACAAATTAATTCTAAGACCTGAGACTGCTTCAAAACATAACAACAAACATCTTAAATCTCGGAATTGGTCAGCAATAGGCTCACAAAAGATCAATGTATGATATGCAAATAATAGATGAGACACCATCATAGCATCTTACATATTCGATCCCACTGAGAACCCAGATAGTCACCCATTATCCACTGTTACATATATCATCCGGGCTGAAGGCTTCTATCACCAAACATAAACATAAGCGGAGACAAAGGATTCCCTTGTCGAAGACCCCGTGAGCTACTAAAAAACCCTGAAGGCGACCCATTGATAGTGATAGAGAAACAAACAGTAGCGATACAATGAGCAATCCAGCTATGCCATCTCTCCCCAAAACCACATCTCTCCAATAAATAAAGCAAAAATTCTCAATTTACATGATCATAAGCCTTTTTCCAAATCCAACTTACATATAATGCCCGGAGTTCCAAAACGAATCCTGCTATCCACATATTCATTAGCCACCAAAGCAGAATCCAGTATTTACCTCCCCAACACTGACTTCAACCTATTTGCCAAGACCTTTGAGATGATTTTGTACATACCATCTATTAAACTTATAGGTCGAAAATCCTTGATATCCACCGCTCCGCCTCTCTTTGAAATTAGCGATTCAAAAGTAGCGTTAAGGCTCTTCTCAAAATTTTCACTATTCTGAAACTCCTTTAACATCGTAATAATATCAGTCTTTAAGATCTCCCAGCACTTTTGAAAAAATGGCATAGTAAAACCATCATGCCCAGGGGCATTATCGCCTTTGAAATTCCGTATAACCCCCCCAAATTTCATCTTCCTTAAACTCGCGTTCCACCCATAATCTATCATCTTCATCAATAGAGAGAAAAGATAAATCATATGTCCTTGGTCTCTGCTGATATTGCTCACTGTACAGCTTTTTATAAAAATCCACAATGTGATCCTGGATAACTGTTTTGTCATCAGTCAGATGTCCATCCACCATTAGAGTCTCAATTGCATTATGTCTTCTATGGGAATTTGCGGGCCAATGGAAGAATTTTGTATTACTGTCACCTTTTTTTAACCACAAAGCCCTAGATTTTTGTCTCCAACTCATTTATTCAAGAAGAATATTCCACTCTAAGTTTCTAGAATAATCTTCTCTATTGAAATTCTCTTTTTCAAATAACAGTCTCTCCTCTGCGATCAAGTCCAACTCACTCAGACTCTTTTCCAGTTTCTTTTTTTGTACCCGTACATTCCAAAACACCTCCTCATTCCATTTTTTTCAGATCAATTTTCAATGCTTTTAGCTTACGAGCAAACACAAAGCTAGGCGTACCTTCATAAATATAAGATCCCCACCAACTCTTCACCTGCTCCTCAAAACCTTCCTCTTGCAACCACATATTTTCAAATTTAAACGACCCCCTACCCCGTCTCCCTACTCCACAATCCAATAACAATGGATAATGATCCAAAAGAAGAAAAGGAAGATGCCTTTGAGACACCTTAGGAAATTATTCCTCCCATTTTGTAGATAGCAAGAATCGATCAATTCTGGACCAAGTGCAGCAATTCGACCACGTGAATCTCCCCTCAACCAAAGGAATATCTATTAGACCCTGTTCACAAATAAACTCATAAAACTCCACCATTGCCTAAGAAAACCTCGCTTCCCCCCCTCTTTCGCTCGGAGACCAAACGATGTTAAAATCCCCCCCCATACACCAAGGCATCTCCCAAATATTCCTCAAACCCGCCAACTCATCCCAAAGCCCTCTTCTTTCACCATCATGATTCGGTCCATAAACACCTACAAAACCCCAATTAAAATTCGCTGTCACACTACGGAACACGTATGCTACCACATACCACTCCACATACTCTTCAATCTTCTTGACCAATCTCCTATCCCACATTAACAAGATGCCTTCCAAAGCCCCTCTCAAACCCAAATTCACCCAATCCACATGAACACATCCCTAAACACTGTAAACCACCTCCCTATTAATTACCTCCATTTTAGTTTCTTGTAAGCACACAATATATGCCTTCCATTCCCTCAACAACCCCCTAATCTTCGTTCTTTTCTCGAGCTCATTCAAGCCTCGCACATTCCACGAAACTATCTTTGGCTTCAACATTAACAATTAACAACCCTCCCTTTTCTAGTTAACCTAGACAACAGACCTCCTTTCCTATCATAATTCATCGAACATTCCAACCTCTTCACTTCACATTGTCCGCGATTACCAAATTTAGCACTCAAATTATTATCATGCCCCACCTTATTGGAATACCGATAGGCTTCAATATCCTTGAACAATTCCATCAACTTATCTTCAAAACCCGAACAAGACAGTCCTACAACTTTACAGAAATTTTTAACTCTTTCTACCACCCATTCTGTGGACACAGAATCATCTCCTAATTGTTCCTCCAACATCATCAATGGTTGGATATCCATCATCCCGCTTCCCCTAATAGCGTTTTTTGTCCGTATCACCAAAGCTAAAGAATTATCCCCCTCACCCCCACCCCGTAAGTCATTTTCACACCCCACATAACCCTTTAACTCTTGCTCACACTCCACAATTTCAGACACATAACCAATATTTTCTTGCACATTTAACCCCTTGCGAACATTAGGGGATTCTATCCCTCCCAAATCAATTTCTGCCTCCCTCGGACTCTCGCTCCCCTGATCGCCCTCATCCCTCTCCTCACCTACACCAACACTCAAAACAGAACCCATTTGATACTCACCCTCAACGCTAGCCTCACCTACACCGTGAAACTACTCCTCCAAAGTCGTTATTTCCACCACTCCAGGGCTAGCACATATGGACTCCTGAATCACAGGCATAACCATCTCCTCGCTTGCCTTCCTTATGCCCTCTGAGACACCAACGATGCCCTCTGGGTCATCCCCACTCTTGTCCAGAAGCTTTTCCTGCCACACAGCACTAACCCCCATTGGTCTTGACCCTATATCGGTCAACTCTGGCTCTGGAACCACCTCTTGCATCGTCATCGGCACCCTCTATAGATGCTCGGCCGTTACACCCATCTTCCCGCTCATCTCTCTAGATTGGCCCAACGGCTTAGACTGAATTCGGCGACTATAGGTAATCGCCGAACTTACATTTTTATCCTGGTGGGCTTCCATTACTTCTTTTCCTTTAGCCTTATTGTTGGTCCACAAAGGGTGCAAACCCAAGTGTAGGTTTTCGCAAGTAATAAATCACGGTAAGTCCGAGGTCGATCCACAAGGAATGATTAGACACGAGAGAATAATTTTTATTATTATGCAGAAAAGAAAAATTAATAAAAAAAAAATAGGAATTTTGCTTTTGGTTTCTACTCGAAAGTGGAGTAGAGAAATATAATTTAAATTAAAAAGTAAACTATGAAACTAAAATAAATAAATTTGATTTGGAAGATAATATTGGAAAAGACTAGGGTTTCAAGGATCCACCTAGTATTTTATTACGTATTCATGAGACATAAAAAAAATATAAAATAGATCAAACATAGGTTAATTGAGAATTTGATTTCAAAAACATAAAACAATAAATTAAGCATTCCATATATTTTCGAATCATATCAAATCAAACAAAGTAAGCAGTTGATATAAACAAAACAAAAAAAAAAACATAAGGAATCAAAATAAACTTGTCCCATTAAATTACTCTCAAATAAAAATCATCCCCAAAATTTAATCATTCATCTATGAAAAAAAAAAAAATAATATAGTCTCAAGAACACATAATAAAAATACTAGACTTCACCTCTAGCCCTAGCTAAAGGTTTAGCCACTCATGTTTATGAAAATAAATTCCATAATCAAAGTACTAAACATAAATTAAAAACAAAGAAATAAAAATTCAAACTCTGCGTCTCTATGCTCTTGTGCTAGCTCCTTTGCTCTTCTCTTCCTCCTCTCAAGAGAAAATTAAACACATATATATAGACTAAGGCCCTAGGGTTTGGACGCATGCATTCCCCTTTGTTTTGGAAAGAAACGTGTGATTATAAATATTCATGCACTGCTTAGGACAGAATCGTGTAACGTGCATGCTGGCTTGGAGATTGACTTTGGTTTCTTGCCAATTTGAGTTGCACGAGTCTCAAGATTTGTCAGATCTGCATGGGTTCTTTTGGAAAGAATTGTCTCTTGGTTGCTGCCCCATCGATGGAAAGAATCAAACTGCTGCTGGAATCTTGTATTTTCAGTGCCTTAATTCACGTGCATGGCTGAGACTTTTATTTGGAAAGACATCTCTTGGTGGTCCAGCTAACTTGTGCGATGTGGCTTGTTTATGGAAGGAGGATCACTTCATAGAATCCACGTACAGCTAGGTCCACAAGTCGGTGCCCAATTTTGCTTAACATGGAAAGAGCACATGTAGAGCTGATGCAAAAACTTCCTTAAGAACATGTGCTGCCAAGTATGGAACGTGTCTTTTTGTGCATGGAGGGGATCGCCTTTTTGGTTCTTGCCAATTCAGTCTTGCGTGTTTCTCAGCAGTACTGCTTGGTCTTGGAAGGAACACAATTATGGAAAGCAATTGCCAAAAGTCCAAAGCTCTCTTGCATTGCCAGCTTTGCATGGAAAGAATAGGAAAGTGCACCACTGTGAATTTGGTTGCTCCAAAACTAGAGAGAAAATCAGGGGTGGGCAAATTATCCGCCTACAGCCTACCGACTGCTTACTGAACCGAACCGAACCGACATCGACTGCCTACCGACTTTAACCGACTAATTTCGGTTCGGTAGTCGGTATAAAATTTTATTCCGAAAGCCGGATCGGCAGCCAAACCGAACCGAACCGCCTTTTAAGCGGCAACCGAACCGAACCGCCTTTTAAGCGGTAACCGAACCGAACCGAACCGAATTCTATTCCGACCGATTAACCGAACCGACATAAAACGAAACGACGTCGTTTTAGTAAGAACGAAACGTATGATCATTTTTTTTTCCTTTAAAAAAATCAAAACGACGTCGTTTCATTACCCATTTTAACTGAATGTTAACCGATTTAACCGACTTAACCGACCTCCTATTAACCGCCTTACCGACTTAATCGACCGCCTATTAACCGCTTTACCGACTAAACTGACCGCCTATTAACCGCTTAACCGACTTAACCGACCGCCTATTAACCGCTTAACCGACTTAACCGAAATAAATTCACTGACTACATTCCGACAAAAGTAGGTTAACCGACCAAATTAACCGCCTACCGAACCGACGCCCACCCCTAGAAAATCTTGCCTTAGTCTGGAGAATCACGTGTCTTCTGTCTTGGTTTCACCAAGTGGTCCAGCCGCTTGAAAGTCACCACAATTCCTACAAAAAGAAATACGATTTAATTTATTTGCATTTATATCAATTTAAGCTCAAATCGAATAATTAAACAATATTCCACAATTAAATACTAAATGTAAGAATTAGGATAAAGTATAGTATGATAATGCTTATTTTAATAGAGAAAATATGCATTTTTTAGGCTATTATCACTTATGCAAGACTAAGCCCTGCAATTTCTGGCCTAATCCCTTATTTTCCTCTTTTCCGGAGGCCCATTTCGTTGACTATTGGACTTTGTCTTAGGCTTGCAGTATGATTAGCCTCATCCCACAATAGGCCCAAATCGAGTAGACCCAGCCATCTATTAGTTTCTTCTCGAATAGATAGGAGCATCTGTTTCAAATTAGCCAGCTGTAGTTTTCCTTCCACAACGCAGTTAGGCGTGATTCCCGCTCCAGCACTAACCAGGATATCTCCTTTCGCCAAATCCGTCCCCTTCTTTGCCGCTCTTGCCATAATCAACCTTGGTTGTTCTCCGGATGTTCCTGACGTGCCCCTGCTCGATTCTCCTTTTTCCAAGTCATGGCCTTTCCTTACCAACACTGCCGCAAACGTTCGGCTGTCGCAGTTCATCGGCTTCATCACCATTGTCGGGGCAATTGGAAGCTTCCCAACTCTTTTTCCCCCAGCAGCTTTCTTCTCATAATTCTCTAACTTCCTCAATTGTGCAAGACAATTGGCCTAGTCGCAACCATCTCGTCCCTCTAGTAGAATCACGAACGTCCGTTGACCACCATTACCATATTCATATAGCTCCAAAAATCTTCCATGAGCATTACCTCTCTGTTGCAAAATATGCACCATAGAACCCACCCGGAAAGTCCTGCAGAAGTCTTGTATCTCCCCACCCTGCCTCAATTCCTCCATTGATTTCCTAAACTATTCTACACTTGCCTTGCTCAAGAACACTGTTCGGAAGAGACCTTTACTCCACTTAGCTAACTTATTCCATCTCCAACACAAAACTCAGATCAAATCTTGAAGGATTTCGCCTCTACGTAGAAAAATCCCACATAACCCATGAGAATTCTATATATTCCAACTTTTACACTATTGAAGATTGAATTGCACACAGTTTATACTTACAAAACCCTTGCAATTAAACCTGATGTCTAGCCCATCAAACAATCCGTTTGTTTTCTATCGCATTAGCTCTAGAGCACTGGCCAATCTTCGATCAAGCTTCTTCTTGTATTCCGGAACTCCGGTAGCTTTAAGGTTCTTGAGATATGGGTGATTTAACTAAACTCTAAGAGAGGTATGAAATTGAAGGCGTAAGGATGAGCAAAGTTTCTCTTAGCTCACAAGATAATGGTCTCAAGGTCTCATAAAAATCGTGAATAATGATGCTTCTATTGTAATACCCCGAGCAAAACAACTTGTAAATTATAAAAAGAATATCTAAAAACACACGCGACATTAATAATCAAAGGAAAAATATTACTTTATGTGAATAAAATTTGTAAGAAAAGAATATATTTAAATAAAGAAAACTAGCGTCATAAAATGAGAAACAAACAATAAAAGACCTAAAGTAGGCAAAAGCCATTTTACCCCCAAAAGTTTGACAGCATTTTCACTTTTGTATTTGATGTTTAAAAAGTAACAATGTACCCGAACAAAGTTTTTGAAATTTTCAATGTAAGCACTTTGTTAATTATTTATGTCTTCTTTAATATAAATTATTGGAAAGACCCAAACGCCCCTACTTTTTTCAAGAAAAAGAAAAAGAAACAAGAAAAGAAAGGGGGAAAAAACAAAACAAACCACCACCCCCAAATGGCCCATGAGAGTGGCTAAGGCCACCTTCTTCTTCTTCTTCTTCTTCTTCTTCTTCTTTTTTTTTTTTTTTTTTTTTTTTTTTTTTTTTTTTTTTCCTTCCTTTATTATTTATTTTTTAAAAAATGAGGTCATTTTGGGAATTAACACGTGTACATGGGGCAATTTTGAAAATTTTATACCAAAAAATTTACATGCGGTGCACATGAGCTATTTTTCGTCAAAGAATACGGAAATGACTAATACAGTGCTTACATTGAAAATTTCGAAAACTTTGTTGGGGGTACATTGGAACTTTTTAAATATTAGAGGCATAAGTGAAAAAGTTGCAAATTTTGGGGGTAAAATGTATTTTTTCTCATAATAAAACATATTAATAAATGACCAAAAATACCAAAAATTGGGTGGATTGATTGATCAGCACCCGAAGAGTGATTGATGCCACATCAACACCTTATCCACAGTTACCGATAGATCGGTCCAAAATAGTGATCAATTGATGTCAAACCTATATGCGAAAATAACGCGTCCAAAACTTTGAAAAATGTAGGACCTTCATTATAGAAACTCTAGAAAACCTATTTCTTCATCCAACCATCAACCGAGAGAGAGAGCGAGAGAGATGAGCCATTTTTATGGTTCTTTGAGGCTAAGGAGTTAGAATCCACACTACCAAGGGGTAAAATCCGAAACTCTAGTCTCAGTTTCATGTTTGATAAGTTACATTTCATAATATGTTGTCTAGTATGTTAAAAGTGTAGATCGAGTTAGGAAATTGATTATTTACGGAGAAGATAGGTGACTTTTGTGCTACATGACATTGTATTGCCAAATAACTTGAGGTTGAGGCTAGATCAGGGTTATACCACACATGCATAGCCCATTTTGTGATTTAATGGTTTTTTGAGAACCTAAATGGGTAGAAGGTAACTTGAAGAGATTTGTAATAAAGCTAGGATTTTTAAGACCTAAACATGTTCAAGGCTCGTAAAGTAAGTGCCTTTAGGACCTTATGACACACTAGAAACAAGTATATGGTGTAAAGTTTGAAGCTTGAACCAAAAAATACCCAAAATGAATTATGTGCAATCATCGATAGATTGATGCTTCTTAATGAGCAAAATTTTAAAAATGCTTTCTTTAATTTAGACAACAGAGCCACCGGCCACCAGCCACCAGCAACAGGTTCCTCGGGTTGCCTCCATGTGGCCATAGAATGTGTGGTAAAATAAAAAAAGAGGGCTCTGAAGAAAATCTTCTAAGATCCGTGCAGGCCAACTTTTTTTTAGGTTTTAGGGAGTGTTGGTCGGTGAAAGCGTACATGTCACGAGAATAACTAGTAAATATAAACAAACAATGGGAGGCACTTTTGCGGTTGTACATAAAGAACTGACACAGGTGACCCTGCCAGTGAAGAGACGATAGAACTAGAAGTCACTCTTGAATCTGCCAAAGAATAAAAAAGAAAACAAGAAAAATTCTCAGTGAAATAAAGCAAAAAGATTATTAGCTAAAATGCAGTGGATGGATTTATTGATTTAATTACAAACTTAGTTCAAGTCCAAGATCATATATAGCTGTAAGTGAGAGGATAAATATTGATCCCGTAAATCATCTAGATCGAGGACTCCAGTAAAAAAATCAGGGAGAAAAGGATAGAGGAGAGAGAATGGAGTGTTTCTTGTTTGTATATTTTGTTTGTTACAAAATTTTGTTCTTTGTTCCCATCCTGAATTTGAGTCGTGGAAAGTGGAGGTTTTATTTATTTTTATTTTTATTTTTTGTAAAAAAGGAATGTGCTGGATTAAGTGTTCCTTTGGTTTGTCTGCTTGAAAAAAAAAAAAAAAAAAAAAAAAAAAAAAAAACTTCAAAACGCAGTTAATAAAAATATACATTTTAAAAATGCAATTACGCATTTGGTAAAGAAATATGCTATTTATTATTCTTTCAGCATTCTCAACTGACGTGGCATATTCAATTTACCTTTAAATCAATCTTAATTGAAAAAAAAAAAAATAGTTAAGAATAGATTGAGCAATTCACATTTAAAAGCGTGCATTTTTTAAAAGTTTCCCTTTTTATTGAAGTTTCAAAACATATTTAGATTTTTCCGGGGGACATTTTTTTTTCAAGAGCACTCCAAGAGAAAAAAAAAAATATATGAGAAAATAGAAACTTAATTGGTTGAAAAGGAACCAAGAAAAAAAAAATAGAAAAAGAAAAAGTGGGGACTAAATTTTTTATAAGATCAGAAGAAACAATCTAGCTTGAACAAGGTTAGTGTAGTGATTAAATAACTTCTTATTTTGAAGTCCTGCTTATTATTACATTAGGGAAATGCTGGAGACTGGAGTACCCACTAGCATCCCACTGGAATCCCACTCCTACTGACGTGGATTAAAAAAAAATGCTTAAAATTTTTTTTTTCCCCTTTTTTTCTGCCATCTCTCACGAAATAAGCAAAAACACAAATTCAAAACAACAAAAATCTTCTCCATAAACCGGTCCTCTCCCTCTCCCCCTCTCTCTCTTCTCTCTCTTTGTTCTTCTCGCCGGATAACCCCTCTCTCGAATCTTTGGTCGGGCTGTTTGGGGGGAAAAAAAAATAACTGGAAAAGGAGAGGATCTGAAGTGGCGTTAGCCTTGAAGCTCTGATACCATATCATAAAATAAAGAGAATGACAGAAACAGAGAAGGAAGAGGAAGAAGGGAAGAACACAGATAACTTTAAGGACTACATTGTTGCTGATTACACTTCTTATTCTGATTACAAATACATTAATATATAGGCTATAACAAAGGTTAAAGACCAGAGCACAAAAACATAAACTAAAAGAGAAATACAAATGGGTATGGTCTTTTGAGCAAGGAGTGGTTAGGAATGGGTTGCTGCAGTATGAAAATGGCTGATGACTCGTTGCAGAGAGATGGTGCTTCTGATCTGGCGTGATGCAGTGGTGAAGAGATCTTGAAGTGGTGAAGTTTCTTGCTGCAGAGGTTTATCCTCTAATACCCTTCGCCTTTCAATCTCAACCACTGGCGGCAAACCCAAAGGCTTGTTCGAAAGGAGTGTGAGACAGTGATGGCGACGGAGGAGGAAGCGACTTCGTTAGTGCGTAACCTAGGGATTCTGGACACTCTCAGTGACGATTCGATCTAAGAGATCGTCGGGAGCTACAATGGCTTCTGTGCGGCCACCGAGGCCCTCCTCAACGGTACCGGAGACCTCTCTGTGGACCCCGAATTCGACGATCACGTCCATGGCCTCTGCAAGCACGGCCTTCGCTCTCTCGTCCGAGACCACTTTCTTCGAGCACTAGAGGTACTGTCTGGATGTCAATTGAAAATTGAATTGTGAATTGCTTTTTGTTATTCATGCTTCAGATTAGGGATGAGTCTCTCTGTATTCCAAGTTTTGCAGGAAACTTTTGAGAAAAACGGAGCGTCAAAATTTTGGCGGCATTTTTATGCTTACAGTAATGTCGCACTCCTATGTAAAGTGAGCTTGAACTCTCTCCAGCATTACTCCATTTTAATTAATTAATTAATTTGTTGATTAATTGGAATTATTGATATATGCAGACACGCGAGGGTGAAGTGGAGCAGGTATTGTGCAAAGCTATGGAAGACATATGCTTGGAAAAGCTATACCAGGAGAACTGTTTGTTGGCGTTGGTTCGAGAGAGCCCGTCTCTTCTCTACGTACCAATTACTCGTGTCTTCGGTGCTTATGGCGACCCTTCCTTGGCATTTTTCAGGTATATAATATATGACCAATTCCTTATTCCTAGTGTGCTTGAGCTTAGAGCTTTTGCTGAGTTTTCAATGATTGTTATTTGTTTGTTTTGCATGTAATATAGATTGAAAGTTGGGGTGATGCATGTATGGATTCACTTCTTATGAGTCCAAAAGTTCTTTGGGTCATGTCTAGTGGGTTGGGTATTGCTTTGATCTCTGCATCTCAGTATCCATAATGTAGACAGTCTATTTGATGGCTTAGTACAGAGCAAAATAAGCTGAGAGCGTGATTTATGATCCTCCATCTAAATTATTTTGTTACTTCTGGAGTTCCCTCACAACCACAGCTCCCCCGCCGCCCTGCAAAAAAAAAGAGTAAGAAACCTAAGAAAGAAAATGTGCATCACCTCTTTCTTTCCAAAGCGTTGTGTACCCATGAGCAATATAATTGAAATGGAGAGGCTTTAAGAAGCATCTAATATCTATATTTTTTGGGGATCCACATTACTAGATGAAGCCCATCAGATTTTTCATTCTAAGTTCTTTTTGTTCCACCCTCCCTTGTTCATTTGTGTACCAATATCAGAACGGCACTGGTACATTCTGGAAACACCAGTGTAGCTGAACTCATCAAGAAACTAGATGCAGATTGGGCAGCCTTCCATGTTGTCTTGATTCACTATGTCTTGGATTGTTCTTCCAGGTGTATTTTTTATATATTTGCCACCGCTCAGTTCTACACCATTCAGTACAGGTCACACGAGACTAGGGGTGATGTACGAGTAAACCAATGCTCTGTATCGGTTTTCTGCCTTCTTGGGATTGAGTGGGTTATGGCCAGTGAGTTGTAGAGTTGTTGGCTTGTTGAAGAGGTCAGTTTAAAAGCCACTGCATTATAGAAGTGTGGAAGTTGATTACTCGGTGCTTAACATGATGCATTTGGAGAGAATGCAATGCTTGAAACTTCGAAGATTGTGAGAGCATTGTAACAAAGTTAAAAACCATTGTGTTCAAAACTCCTTTTATTTGGATGGATGCTTACGACTGTTCTTGTTTTTCTAATTTATTAGAGTTTCTTGATTTGTGGTTTTCTTCTACTTATTGGTTTTTTTCTTGTATACTTCCCGTGTACTTGGGTTGCGCCCCGCCGCGCTTTTTTATGAAATGAATTGCTTATCAAAAAAATAATTGATTATCTAGGCTGGAGGTCTTTCTTAGAAGCTTTATGTTGTGTATCAGTTTTACCACTCCATGCATATCTGCTTTTATTTTGCCCCTCTTTTCGTCTAACAATGCCCTGGCAGTAACTTCCATTTCTTTTAAACTCTGCAAATGTTCTTAGAGATACTCCACTGGTATTTTAAGGGAAGGTTGGAGGAGTTAAGTACAATCATGGCTGGAGAGCTTAATGGTGACAGTGAATCTCAAGAAAAAGATGACATGGATTTAGATGAAAAAAGCAAACTTGCCTACCGAACTGGAGAAATGGATATTGATGAATGCTATCACCAAGTCAGGTTCTCAGAGAACAATAAATTGGTAAAGAACATTGGGAAGGTTGTTCGTGATCTCAGAAATCTTGGATTTACGTCTGTGACTGAAGATGCCTATGCTTCTGTTATCTTTCTGCTTCTAAAGGTGAGTATGTGTTTTATTTTGGTCATACATGTCCAGCTTATTTTTGTTCACCTCCGCATTGTCTCTTTTCCTTCTTTTTTTCTTCCCACTATCCTATTGTACAGTCTCTTTTCAAGTATCTGCTCACTTCTTTATTTTTTTCTTATATGTAACTCACCTTTGGGTCTCATCTAAATATTCCTGTATGCATGGCAGGCTAAAGTACATAATCTGGCTGGTGATGATTACAGGAGTTCTGTTCTGGAGTCCATTAAACGATGGATACAGGTTATATTGTTGTCTTTGTGTAACCTTATCTCCCCGCCCCCAGATAAAGCAATTATTAAAACTATTGATGTCTTAACTAGTCAATAGTTTATCTATCCAAGTTGTTTTCATTTGCATAGTACATGTGATTTAATAAATCTGATGCACTTTTTAAGTTATTGACTTTGCTTTTACTGATCTACACCATATGATGGATGGTTTCTTGTCTGTCATGTAAGGAAGGTTATTGGCCAATAGTTGAAAGTCTTATAGTGGTATCAGTCGGGCATGTTATTTCATTTGGTTTAAATATATGCTTGGGTACTTGACATAAATTACATATTGCTTATCATATCATATGTACATGTGCAAAAGTATATGCTTGGGTATTTGATATAAATTACGTCTTGCTCATCATATGTACATGTACAAAATGTATTACTCCCTCGTCTTACAATAGATGTCTTTTATTTTTTGGGCTGTTCCAGAGTAGATGAAATCTTCCGAAATGAAAGCATTTATCCACGGAACTTCCCATATTACCTTTAAATTTGAACTCACATTTTCTCAAATTTGAACCACTTTTCTTGGCCTAGCGAAGGCCATTTTAAGAAGAATCTATGTCTCATTAAAATAGGTGTTGTTTGTAAACTTTCATCTATTGTAGGATGGAGGGAGTGGTCCTTTTCTCCTAAGCAGTAGTTTGATTAGACTAAAGGAACTTCTGTAATTGCCCAAAAGTGCTTCCTGCACAGAATCAATGTCATCTGCAAGATTATGTAAACTTAAATATGGTTTCTCATGCCATGTTTTGCGTTTCTTTGTTTCCTCCAATCTATTTTCTAGTTTTATTATTATGCTACTAATAAATGACTCCTCATGCTTGGAGATATGTTGCCCAGGCTGTACCTCTCCAGTTCTTGCGTGCACTTCTTGCTTATCTTGGTGACTCTGTTAGTTATGATAGTCCTTCATCTGGTCAAAAATCTCCTTTGGCTTCACATCCTTCTTCATGCTGTCCTGGAATTGATACACCCTCTGAAGGACTTGTTAGATGGCAGCTGCGGCTAGAGTATTTTGCTTATGAGACATTGCAAGATTTGAGAATAGCCAAATTATTTGAGATCATTGTGGATTATCCTGACAGGTGATCTTAATCTGGTTTTTTCACTTGTTTCCTATTACAGAATTAAAAGGGATAGATATAGTGGTTTTTGACCTCTATACTTGTATCTTAAAAATATAGAAAAGAATTGTGGTTTATATTGAAGAATTTGTTGGACTGATAGAGGGGGATACTTTGTGACTCATTGCTTATGTGATAGAGAATTTCTTAATAAATTCCAGTATATCTTTGAATAAAATATGATTCAAAGGGATTTTACATTTCAGCTTCAATTTTGATGCATTACAGGGCATTAATTTGAACCGTCTTATTCGGCAGTGTGGGTGAACAATCACTCTGTAGCTTGAAGAGATGAAGTCTCTTATATTAGTTTTCACTTACCTATTTAGTGTTTTATTTTGCTGGCAAGGATATGTATGTGAAGGTTGATCTTGTCCTTGAATTTGTGCATATTGTTTAATACGTAAGATGTAGACTAAAACTGCATATCACACAAATGCATTTTCCACGGAAGCTATTATGAACTTTATTTCAGTCTTTTTAAAAGGCTGTAACATGAATCTCATTTCTTTTCTCTATGCCATATTACGAGACCAAATTGAAAGGGTATAGGTCATACCTATTTAAAGCAGTATTTTCTGTCTGTTGCATGATTAGAACTAATGATATCGACATCAGATATTCTTGGGTGACTCCTTGATCCATTTCTCCTTTCCTAAATCTTCTCTATATATTTTACAGCTCTCCGGCTATTGAAGATTTAAAACAATGTCTTGAATATACAGTACAACATTCTAAGCTGGTTGAATCATTTATCTCAGCGCTACCATATCGTTTGCTTACTGCTGGTGCCTCAACTAATGATATATTGCATCAATATGTCTCAACTATCAAAGCACTACGAACAATAGACCCAGCAGGTGTTTTTCATGAAGCAGTTGGTGAACCAATAAGAGACTACTTAAGGGGAAGGAAAGATACAATAAAATGTATTGTTACAATGCTTACTGGCGGGACTGGTGGGACTGGTGGAAATCCAAATACATCTGGAAATACTGGAGATTGCCTTCTTGAAGAATTAAATAGAGATGAAGAAAGTCAAGAGAATACTAAGGACTAAGGACAATAATCAAAAGCTAAACTCAAGAAGGTCAAGCAGAATTATTTGTGCCCAAAAAAAGAAAAAGAAAAGGAGAGAGTAGGACTTTCTCTCTTCACTCAGCAAATGGCTGGCCTTAACCTCTAGCATTGACTTGTTGTTATGTAACCTTCCAGATTTTGACATTTTTTGCTGTGGCTGATCACAACTTTGTCAAATAGTAGTTTTTGAAATAGACTTCCCAAGAAGGGGGAAAAAAGCACTAAAAATGTGAATGCTTGGAGATAAAAGATTTTAGATTTGTTGCTTTTGGGAAAATTTAGTAAGCATCTCAGTTTTGGCAAGCCTTGGACAATGATTTGGTCAAGTATCAGGATTAAACCGAAGATGTAAATGTATTTATGCATCTTGATGAACTTTGTCAAGTGTCATATTGTTCCATGTATAACTCTAAATGGCATTTTCTTGGAGAAATTTATCATGGGGATGCTCACAAATTTTGGAAGCATGGCATTAGATCGAATGCATAATACTCTCAAGGTAAGAATTGTTTTAACTTGCCCCATAATTTGATTTAGGTACAGATAGCATGATTGCCAAGTAAATTACTTTAAACACGTTGCTGCAGATGTTTTGTGTAGCTGATCCCCCTTATGATAAATCACTCCAATAGCTTCAGAGCTTCTAATCTGGTCTAGTATCTGAAGATAAGAGATGGAATGTACTTTCTAAAGAAATAATGAGTTGATAGAATTTCAACTCATCCTCTGAATCATTAAGCAATAGCACTGGTGAGACTTTTTGCAGATTTAAATGAAACAACAGTTGGAAATAATGCTTTCCTGTTCTCTTCATTGCATGAGGTATCGCAGAATTGATGCCCAGATACTCTTCCCGCATTTTGGGAATGTCTACAGGCAGCTTTGCCAAAATTGCAGGGAGTTTTTTCATTCTGTATATAGCCTTGAGAAATGGTCGATCTTTGTGGCAGGAGTGTCGCAATCATCCTGTTTGTTGATTCTAGTTGGAGTATCTTTTGGGATGTTTTCCAGTGGATTTGTGGAGAGCGACTTTGGCCATACTTGAGAAAATCACTCTTCAGCTCTACATGGAAAATAGCATTCTGGTTTATGCATGCTCATGGATGTGGGGTTCTGGACAGCGTTTAAAATTGCAGGAAGTCAGAAGATCCTAAAGAGTGGTACTTAACATGTTCCTGTGATGATTAATTACTAAATTTATGATGATTTGTACTTTTGATAGTTTAAATACATCAGAAATGCTGCGTACACTCTTACATGGTAATAGTGAATTTTAAGATGCCCCCAAGCTCTGTTTTGTTGAATTTTTTCTAAGCAACCCATTTTCCATGGTTCTAAGAATTTGAGTTTTCTGAAAAAAAAAAAAAAATAGATCTAGCCTAAGTGCAAATGATCAATATAGCTCCACAAGAAAAGGCTTCTCCAGATTTATTATAACCTTATAATTCAAACTTGCATCAGGATACTCTTAGAGAAGGCATGGGACTGAATGGGAAAAATGTGGGAGGGTTTACTTTCCTCTATTACTGATATCTTTCGACCCAGAGCCATTTCACTTCCTAATGGAGCCTCTGATAGTCTGGTATAAGAAAGACTAGATAATGTGTGCTAGATACCTTGTGTTAGATTTTTCCCTTTAGGTCTATGTTGATAAATGCCAACACTTAAAACCATGAGCAGATTCTAAGCTACTACATGCTCGTTGGACTGACCCTAAAATGCTAAAAGAAAAAAAATTGACACGGAGTAATGCTAATCTTTCACGCTAGATTTTCATATTAGTTTCACATTAGTTAATGTGACGTGTTTTAAATAGCTATACTTTTAATTTTTTAAATGATTGATATGAGAAGTTACTTAAAACACATCACATTAATTGGTGTGAAAATCTAATGAGAAGAATAACATTACTCTTTGACACGTAACGAGATGATGTAGATAAGTTTGTTTATTTTCTTTTTTTCAAATTTATTCCCTTTTTATTTACTTTGATTGTGATTGTACATGAATATTTTATATTAAAAAGACATTAATCCTTTTAGAACATTGTGCTTAGTCATCATGACCGATGTAGAGAATTGTGAAATAGAATTATCTTCATTTCATGGTCCACATTAGATTTCACATATATAATAGTGTATATATTGTTACCTCATTAAATTTTAAATGCCAACATAGCATTAACTACACTATAAAATGCGCAATATATATATATATATATATTTTTTGACCATAAAATATATCATCTTTATTTTATTTTACTTTAATGAAATGGAGAGGATTTTTAAAGTTTAAACGGAAAAATTAAATCTCAGCCATAAAGTGGTTTTTATCCGGTTAGAGAAGAGAAGTGCAGCCTTTTTTTTTTTTTTTTTTCCTTGTGTGGAGCCAGCGTGTTCCCATTTAATGATAATAACAGTAAATATTGATGATAAAGAAGCCGAGATAGCCGTTGCCGTTACAACAAAAGTGTGAGGCCAAAGGTAAAATAGAATAGAATAAGAGAATAAGCAATGTGACCGTTTACATAGCCCTCAAATTCAATTCAAAATCCACGGAGAAATTTCACCAATCACAAAAGAAGAGCAGTGCTAGTCCACCGTTACCAAAAAATGAGAGAAGGACTGCAACAGATTGAAACGGCCGAAGAGCAAATGCAACAGCTCAGATCCAAAGCCACGGAGCTACTCCTCAGAGAAGAATGGGAGGAGGCCGTGCTTGCCTACTGTCAGTTCATCAACCTCTGCCAAGACCAAATCTCGCAGACCCAACAGCACCCAGACCCAGATCACCTCCCCAAGCTCCACAGATCCCTCTGCTTAGCGCTCTCCAATCGAGCCGAAGCGCGGTCCAGACTGCGGGAATTCGCACAAGCATTGAAAGATTGTGATCAAGCACTGAAAATTGGGAGTACCCATTTCAAGACCCTGCTCTGCAAAGGTAAGATTCTGCTAAATCTGAATAGGTACTCTATGGCTTTGGACTGCTTCAAGGCTGCTCTGCTCGATCCTCAGGCTAGTGGGAACGCTGAAAGCCTTAATGGGTATTTGGAGAAATGCAAAAAGCTCGAGTTTCTTTCGAGGACCGGAGCTTTTGATCTCTCGGATTGGGTTGTAAATGGGTACCGAGGAAAGCCCCCGGAACTCGCTGAGTACATTGGTGCGGTGCAGATCAGGAAGTCTGGGATTAGTGGGCGTGGCCTATTTGCAACAAAGAACATTGATGCCGGGACTTTGGTGTTGGTCACCAAAGCGATTGCCACGGAGAGGGGTATATTGCCAAGCGAAGATTCGGGCGAGAATGCCCAGTTGGTCATGTGGAAGAATTTTATTCATAGAGTTGCCGATTCCCTCACAAAATGTCCTAGAACCTGTAATTTGATGAATACGTTGTGGACTGGCGAAGATGAGGACGGGCTAGAGGTTCCCGACATAAGTCTCTTTAGGCCTGAGGCAGAGAAGAACGGCCAATCGAATGAGAAGCCTGATATGGCTAGAATTTTGAGCATCTTGGATGTGAATTCTCTGGTTGAGGATGCGGTTTCAGCCAAAGTTCTGGGCAAGAATAGTGGTTATTATGGTGTTGGACTATGGCTATTGGCTTCATTCATCAACCATTCATGTAGTCCTAATGCAAGGCGTTTGCATGTAGGGGATTATGTGATGGTTCATACTTCAAGGGATGTTAAGGCAGGTGAAGAGATTACTTTCACCTATTACGACGCTCTTTCGCCATTCAACAAGCGCAAGGAAATGTCAAAGACATGGGGCTTCCAGTGTAATTGTAAGAGGTGCAAGTTTGAGGAGGAAATTTGTGCAACGCAAGAGATAAGAGAGATTGAGAAGGGTCTTGAAAGAGGAATGGATATGGGTGGTGCAGTCTACAAGTTAGAGGAAGGTATGAGGAGATGGGTGGTGAGGGGGAAGGAGAAGGGCTACTTGAGGGCATCCTTTTGGTCTGCATATTCTGAGGCTTACGGTTCTGATAAGTCAATGAAGAGGTGGGGGCGGCGGATTCCGGCCGCCGATGCAGCGATGGATAGCGTACTGGAAGTAGCAGGAAGTGATGAGAGGTTACTCAAGGTCTTGGTTGACGGATTGAAGAAAAACAATGGGGCAGTGGGCATGGAGAGGGCTTTGAAGTTGGGAAGAGGAGTGTACGGAAAGGCGGTTAAAAAGCAAGCATTGAGGACATTACTCGAGCTTGGCTCTCATTAACACATCTATTATTATTATCTTTTTGATTGTTATTAACAGATTGTTAAGCCTATTAGCTAATAGCTCCGAGAATTTTTCTCTCTTTTCTGAATTATCTTTTTGATCTGTTTAATTACTTCTAGAAAGAATACCTCAAGTTGAATTGAAGTTCATGTTTCTAAATTGAAGTTCATTTAGAGACTTGCTTTGGTGGCTAAAACTTTTCACCAATCTTTATCTCTAGTTTGCTTAGAGTGTATTCGACCCCGCGATTTAGCAAGTTTAACGTGCGTTTCCAAACAAAATCGCAAATAAGTACTCCAACTATTTGAAGTCAACCAATCAAATCCATAACTGGCAACCAACTCCGTCTGGGGTCATTCGGCTGCTTGGGACAGGATATCATATTTATCTCATTTGATTCAACCTACATTTTTCCCGGCCTTCCAAATCAAGCTGATCCTCCTTAATGCTGCGTCATTACACTTGACCAACCATTTTAGACTTCGAATGTCCTCCTATTTTGCCTCTACATCTTGTGAATGCAGTTATTACTTTCTAGTTCTTCTTTGCACAACCACTCACCCATCTCAAATGTTAAATTTGAGCTACACATTCTAAGAGCATGTCATTTCTTACTGCCCAGCAATTTTATTTATCCTAAAGCAAAGATAACTCCATAATTACTCTGATTTTTTTTTTGGTGAACAATAAACAATCGGAATTCCTACAGATTAACTTCTTCACTTAATCCATCCCATAATAATTATGTCCAAGGAAGAAAAAACCCCCCACCTTTTCAATTGCAAACTCCTGTTGGATGACATCGCTATGCTGTTTTGTGAAGAGTATATGTAAAGACAACTGAACCAGTGACTTTGATTACCTCTTAGTCATGAATATTCGTTGTTCCTCATTCCACAATCATTGTTTCAGTGAATCTACCCATCTTTGAAACTTTACCTGACAAAGCAAAAATATTATTGCAAAAAATCATCAACTGAAACAATTCAGTCCCTAGTTACTACTCCATGGACGTTGCGTATATCTATCTAATGCAAAAAGGATAATGACTCAATGCTGCACCTGCATATAAGCTTCTTTCTTTTTTTCTTTTTTTGTAACTGGACATCAACTTGTTTGTCCTCCAATATTTGCAATACTTCCGCAACATATCTTTACACCTGTAAACTCAGTCCGCACTGCTTCTTTGTAAACCCTCACCATCGAGCGTATCTAGAAATTAAAAAATAAAATTAGTGCAGTATGTGTCTTTCTTTTATTTGACAACTTCTTTACATTATTTATGAAATCAATTTTTTTTTTTTTAAGTAATAAAAATATATTTTAAAAAAAAAACGTAAGGCGCCCCTAAATATACATGTAATAGTAACTAGATAGATATACACAACATCCATGGAGTTGTCCAAAAACCCACTCGAACCTAAAACCCTTAAACCCAAGACCCACATGATGACATGAGGCACCCAACACTACATCAAGTGAGCCTTCCCTTTCCAATGCTGAGAGGGTGCGCTTACGTCGCTGTAGTTAATGGAGCTTTTCAAGTTCAAGAGCTCCCTCATACCTTTAGTCTTTTGGCGTGCAACAATAGTTTTCCAATGAAACTCCTCATCGAAATCAAAATTCCCAATGTGAAAACCCAATTTTGACCCCAAACACAATATCCAACAATCACAGTGTAGTAAATTATATCAACTAAAAAAATTAAAACTATTGTAGTGATAAAAATAATCAAACCTACAAGAACAGCCAAAACATCAACACATCAAATAACAAGGTTTTTGTTGACAAAGAGAAAACCCTTTGACACTCAAAGGTAAAACCTCTCTGAGACAGCCAAACCCCGAAAATCACTAAAAGAAGAACGATACACAAAAACATAGACACTTACCACGCTTTTGTAATGCTAAGACACTCTATGTGCAGATGAGCTCCTCACTCCCCTCCCTGCCTCCTCAGCAGCCTCCAGTTCCTCACTAGCCTATCTTCTTTTGGATTCCCTTACCTGTTGAGTGTACATGTGTGAGTATAAAATGATCGAATCCCACATTGGAAAGATGTAAGAAGGGTGAGTCGTTAATATAGCATAGTTGGGCTCAAACCCATGGACTTAAACTTTTGGGTTGAGTGGTGTCTCAACATGTTATATTATGGACTTATTAAAAAGACTCTACAATGTATCAATCTCCCTAACAAATGGTATCAGAGATGATAATGGTGTGCAGTATGATGGAGTGACACATTCATGGACAAAGGTCACTGGAGTACGGATAAAAAGGTGCAAGGTGCGAGCATGGATGAATGTCCTTGGAGTGAAGAGCAAAGGCTCATGGCATAGGCTTAACAAGGTTTCTTAGAGTAGGAATAACAAGTGCAAGTTGTGACCATGAATGAGGGCCTCTGGAGTAAGGAGCAAAGATTCATGGCACGGGGCACAAACGATGGTCCATGGAGTAGGGACAAAGGTGCGTGGAGCGGGCAAAACCCACATAGCCCACAAGTGATCTTGGAAAGGGCCCATAAAATTGATTAAAAAAAAAAGGCTTCCGTTTGAGGGGGAGTAGAACAATGTGGTGATGGACTCACACATGAGAAGGAGATTGTTGAGTATACATGTGTGAGTGTAAAAGGATTGAGTTCCACATTGAAAAAATATAAGAAGTGTGAGTGGTTAATTTTAACATAGTTGGGCCTAAACCCATATGCTTAAGCTATTGGGTTGAGTGGTGTTTCAACATTAAATATTATGAGCTCAATAAATAGACTCCCCAATGTATCAATCTCCCTAACATTAGCGACCCACCGGTAGACTTTAGTTTGTTGAACAATGTTGCAGCAGCAACTAGGGGCGGACCCACGTGCAAGGCTGGGGGACGAATGTCCCCCCAAAAGTTTTAAAATTCAACTTAAAATATGTATATTTATAAATTTGTCCCTCCAAAATATTTTTTTTGTCCCCCCTAAAAGTTTTTCTTTCTATTTTGACCCCTCTTTCATTTTGAAAGACCAAAAATATCCCTTATACTTCTAGTTCGCTTCTAACTAAATCCAAACTTGGTTTCTTTTTTTGTGCCTTGATACTTGAGTTCACAACTCACAAGTCACAATCACAAGCCTGCACTGCCAGGTTGCACGTCTGCAAGCAGCAAGGACCAGCAAAGCATCAAGTATGGCTCATGAGTCATGATGTCGCAAGCAATCTTCTCTCTAGTCTTTTCTCCCATACTCTCTCAATTCGCTTTGGTTCGGTTCAGGCCCTTTCCTTCCGCAGCTATAGCCCTTAGGTCCATCCAATTCCAGCCTGTGCACATGGAATCATGGGATAATGTTCAGTATAAAGTATAAACCGTCACACGAAGAGCTTCACTTTCTTAGGGACATGCCGGCCCTGGAACACCGAATGACCAATGGCAAGTTTGTTCACCTCAGAAGGTTTCATTTAGTTTTGTGAGATTTTTGTCGATCTGCATTAGTATTTTGTCAGGTTTTTATTGAATGATACCAGGGAAAGAACTCCAGAGTTTGTTGTTCAGGCTTATATTGCAGGGCCAAAGAATGTGAATCTTTAGGAAACATGTCCACTTTGGCTTAAATTTGAGCAAACATTGAGCAATTATGAAGAAGACACAAAGAGGTATGCATAATCCCACTTCTAAATTAAAATTAGAAAATGCCGTGTCTAATGACTCTGAATTTTTCTTTTCTGCATAGAGGGGATGAAGGGAACTGCTTAATGCTTATTGCTGCATCTTGTAAACTGACAAACATTACCTTACATAGTATAAACACACACATTAGAGAAAAATTACATGTATCTATGCACTTATTTAGTTATATAAGTTTGTCCCCCTTACCAAAAATCCTGGTTCCGCCCCTGGCAGCAACGTGGTTTGATTTCTACTCCAAGACCCTTCGCTTCAAAGCTTAGACTATGAAAGGATTCCTAGCACATAACCCTAAGCACCATGTATTATGAACACAAAGACAGTGGTGCTTAGTACCAAACGACTCTCTGAACTCCTCTATATTCTTGAAAATCGTGTGGAAGAGAGCCTTTCAATAAGAGCCAAAATCAGCCTTTTAATGAAAATTTGATTTCAATTCTGCATGGCAACGTCCAAGCATGTCCGAACATAATTAGGGTTTAATGCCTAATCAAGCCACCATTTCCGGACATCATCAAACACAACATGGAACATGCACTCTTGGATCTCCATCATGTCCGAACATCAATATCCATGTTCGAACATCAGCTTTAATTATGAGCTCCCTGACCTTGCTCATGTGTGAACATGACACAAAACATGTGCTCTTGGATCTCCATTATGTCCAGACATGTGTTCTCCATGTCCAGGCACCAGCTTCAGTAAGCTTTAGTGATAATGCACCACAATAAGTGACACCAAGGACAATGTATCACTAACATCATGTGGTACTTTGAATCGTCACCCATGCACTTTTGTCCATGACATGTATCGATTTCATACTTAAGAGAGTGTAAGATGGAGAGAATCAACTCACACGCAGATAAAGCAGAATCACCAGCATCATGAGTTGCGTGAAAGTGTGTGATCCAATTCACAAGCAAAGTTAAGACCTTAATTTGATGAGGGCATAGGCTATGAAAGAAATCTCATGAGGAAGGTTGACAAGTATATCAAGTCAAACCTTATTTATACTAGGGCTTAGATACCCTCATCCAAAGACTCCCCCTAAAACATAGCACAAGTTACATTAATATCCTTTAGTGATTGTCTATTTCTGCAATGATTTAATCACTTACTATTTCTATATGGACATGATTAGCAACATCAAACATAGTGTTTTTATCACTGTTTTTTCATTTTCAAAAAATGTCTTTAAGCAATGGTGCTTAAGTCAAAAAGGTTAGGAAGCAAGAGTTTTTAGATCCTAGGTTCAACTAGCGAGTTATTCAATTTGACCAAAAGGCTAGTACCCTCCTCACATGGTTGTCTAACAAGAACTCACTCATGCAGCCAAGCTCAAGCTTGTGAAAAGATATGGGCAAAAGAAAAAAATAACAACTCAATGATGAATAGCAATTTGCACACTCACGACAAAACACTATCCCACTCCAGCAAAACACTTCAGGAGGATGAAAAAGTTATACACTATAAACACATTGTGTGAGATATATACAAGAAAGACCCATTAAAGAGTGATGAATCTTAAAAGGTTTACTTATCCAATAAACCTCAATAGGGAATAGCACAAACCACAAATGCAAACAACAATACAATGTAGATTGAAGTTGTATGTAAGAACATGCAACAAAACAAAAATGAAAGCAACAGACAACAAGTTTGGCACTTGTGCTCATGGGATATGAACATGGCTTCATCGGATTGCTTGACTTGAAGGACCAGAAAGTAAGTCAGTTTCCCAATCATGCTCATTTCAAACTCTTTCTTCATTTCCGTAGCAAACTCATGAGCATGAGAATCAATTGTGGCTCCGAACATAATGGCATCCACGTATATTTGCGGAATCAACAAATTATTTCCCCATTTTCTAGTGAAGCGGTTCCGATCAACATGTTTGGAAGAAAACTCATGGTATAAGAGATAGGCAATGAGCCTCTCATATCATGCTCGAGGCGCATGCTTTAGGCCATAGAGTGCCTTCTTTAACTTAAAGACATGATTTGGATAGTGCGGGTCAATGAATCCCTTTGGTTGAGCCACATAAACTTCTTCTTGTAGAAGCTCATTCAAGAATGCAATCTTCACATTCATTTGATACAACTTGAACTTTATGTGACATGCAATGGTCAAAAGAATTCGAATAGACTAATGGCGAGCAACTAGGGCAAACGTCTTGCCAAAATCAATACCCTCCACTTTAGTGTATCCCTGTTCCACTAAATAAGCCTCATTTCTCACAATTGTACCATGTTCATCAAATTTATTCTTGAAGATCCACTTAGTACCAATGATATTATGGTCATTAGGCTTAAGTACTAGGCTCCAAACATCATTCCGAGTGAACTAATAGAGTTCCTCCTCGTGCATTGCTTCCACCCAGCTTTCATCATTCAACGCATCTTCTACCTTCTTAGGTTTAGGCGTAGATGGCAACACATGTGAGATACCTGATTGATCACTTGGCTTCTTAGTCTCTTTCCTTCATCCAGATCACCTAGAATGTTCTCCTTGGGATGATTCACTCTTTCTCGGGATGAAGGTTCTCTAGCAAGCATCTCGGGCTTCTCAGTGTTTGAACTCTCAGCCAAGTCTTTGTCGATTTCTTCTACAGGCATTTCCTCATCACAAGGTGCATCCGAGGAGTCATCATCCACCACCACATTTATGGATTTCACCATTGTTCCAGTCCTCTTGTTGTAGACCATGTATGCCTGACTTGATAAAGAATACCTCATAAAAATTCCTTCATCACTCTTACCGTCAAACTTGTCAAGATGCTCCCTATCTCTCAGTATGTAGCACTTACTTCTTAAGACATGGAAGTACTTGGCAATGAGCACTTAGATAGACCCTGTTGATAAAATGACAAGCAGTGTTGACGACTTCTCCCTAAAAATAATTGGCCAGATTCTTATAGTGCATCATGGATTAAGCCATTTCCTAGATTACTCGATTCTTTCTTCCAACCACTCCATTCTGTTGAGTCATTGGGGCAAAACTCTTGCATGATGCCATTCTCCTCACAAAAATCTGCAAAACTTACATTCTCAAATTCCTTGCCATGATCACTTTGAATTCTCTTGATGAAATAGCCCTTCTCATTCTGTATCTTCTTGAATAGAACTCTGGCTTGCTCAAAGGCCTCTAACTTCTATTAGGGTAAGATGACCCATGAGACTCTTAAGAAGTCATCAACAATAACCATGATGTACTTCTTTCCCTGTACTCTTCGTTCTTGAAGGACCAAATCCATGTTGAGTAACTTGAGAGGTTTAGAAATGTGGATGAAATTTGTCTTCCTGTACTAGGACTTGATCTGCTTTCTTATCTCACATTGTCCACACACAGTCATCTCTATCTTACCCAATTTTGTCGGTCCAAGTATGAACTCTTTTATCACCTTGGATAGGTCCTTAAAGTTGAGATGTCCCAAGCGTTTATGCCACAATTCGACTTTGTTGGTGTATAATTGGCTACATTTTGTTGGACAAAATCACTTTTATGTAATGATGCTTTTATACAGGGAAGCTGTTTTCTCCAGAGTCTACACTTCTGTCTTGTTCTTCAAGAAGACTCTGTGCATATTTCAAGGCAGTTAAATTCGGTTCCCTTGCAACCGTCTGGACGACGTGATATTCTGTTTGGATGTTCAACTATCTAAGCATCATCCGTCCGGAAGACGAGAACTTTCCGTTCGGACCTTTCTCTGTGTCAAGATGTTTCGAGCTGTTCCAGCTTGCATCCATCCGAACGTCTCAGCAGCACTTCGGATGCCATTTTATGTTCGATCATCTATGAGATTTCTTTCCAAAACACATATATGGGAAGACAGCTGCAACCGTTCGGACGATGTGGATTCATGTCCGGACGCGCTCATTCATAAGGCAAGTCGTGCATTCAAAATCCAAACGTCCGGACGTTAGTCTTCCTGGTCCGGACGTCAAGCTTCATATATGAAAATTGCGTGCATCAGATCAACTGTCCGGACGACAGATGTTATGGTCTCGACGCGCCAAGCCTTGATATGAAAATTGCATACAGCTAAAGTGTGACCGTCCGGACGCTAGGGCAACACCGTCCCGACGCTAGGGCAACATCGTCCCGACGCGGCTCAATTCAGGAAAGAATTTCAGCGAAATTTGGAAAGCCGATCGCACAGTTGTCTGTCCAGACGCCTTATGTCTACCGTCCAGACAACGCCTAGATATTTCAAGCCAGACGCTCATTTGAACTTATAGCCTATAAATAAAAGCACCTAGGCTTAAGAATTGTAAGAATTTGGTATTAAATTTCGTAGTGCTTAGAGAGTTATATTTTAGAGTTACTGTGATGATTTGCTCACTCTCAAGCCGTTGCCAAGTGTTGTTGCTTTGCTGAATTGAAATCTATCTTAGGGGTTGACCCTAAGGTAAATGATTCTATTGAAGACCCCTTCAAGTAGGTGACTTGGTTGGGAGGCGTTCTTGTTGGGTTACATGTCAGAGTTCAAGGTACAACCACTGCATAAGGTTATGTGAGTGCTACTGCTTTGTAACTAGTCTTGTCTTTTGAATTGTTGATATCCTGAGTTTGGCTTCCCCATAGTGGTTTTTCTCTTAACTGGGTTTCCACTTCGTTAACAAAATATCTGTCTCTTTTAATTCCGCATTTTGATATTGTTAGTTTGTAATTGGCTTCATTCTGTTGGACAAAATCACTTCTTTATAATGGGAGTGTTATTTTAACCAAATGAAATTTAAATTCATCACCAATACCACCCCAAAAGATATCTCTCTTAAATTTTTCCAAACGATTAGCCACTCCCACTGGAATAGGGAAAAGAGATAGAAAATATGTAGGTAAACTTGAAAGGGTATTATTAATCAAAGTTAACCTCCCACCCTTAGATAAATACAACTTCTTCCACCCCGATAATCTATTTTCCATCTTCTCAATAATGCTATTCCACGTATGAGAGTCCTTATACTTAGCACCCAATGGGAGACTTAAATACTTTAAAGGAAGCGAGGCCACACCGCACCCAAGAATGCTAGCCAACTCCTCCACATCCCCTACCTTACCAACTGAAACAATCTTAGATTTAGACAAATTAATTCTAAGACCTGAGACTGCTTCAAAACATAGCAGGAAACATCTCAAATCTCGGAATTGGTCAGCAATAGGCTCACAAATGATCAATGTATGATCTGTAAATAATAGATGAGACACCATCATAGCATCTTGCGTATTCAATCCCACTGAGAAGCCAGATAGTCACCCACTATCCACTGTTATAGATATCATCCGGCTGAAGGCCTCCATCACCAACACAAACAGAAGCGGAGACAAAGGATCCCTTTGTCGAAGACCCCGTGAGCTACTAAAAAACCCTGAAGGCGACCCATTGATAGTGATAGAGAAACAAACAGTAGCGAAACAATGAGCAATCCAACCACGCCATCTCTCCCCAAAACCACATCTCTCTAATAAATAAATCAAAAATTCTCAATTTACATGATCATAAGCCTTCTCCAAATCCAACTTACATATAATGCCCTGAGTCCAGAACGAATCCTGCTATCCACACATTCATCAGCCACCAAAGCAGAATCCAGTATTTACCTCCCCAACACTGACTTCAACCTATTTGCCAAGACCTTTGAGATGATTTTGTACGTACGACCTAATAAACTTATAGGTCAAAAATCCTTGATATCCACCACGGCTTTCTTTGGAATCAGCGACGCAAAAGTAGCGTTAAGGCTCTTTCCTTACCAATACTGGCGCAAACATTCAGCTATCACAGTTCGCCGACTTCATCACCATTGTCGGGGCAATTGGAAGCTTCCCAACTCTTTTCCCCCCAACAGCTTTCTTCTCATAATTCTCTAACTTCCTGAATTGTGCAAGACAGTTGGCTCAGCCGCAACCATCTCGTCCCTCTGGTAGAATCACGAACATCCGTCGACCACCATTACCATATTCATACAGCTCCAAAAATCTTCCATGCACATTACCTCTCCATTGCAAAATATGCACCATAGAACCCACCCGGAACGTCCTGCAGAAGTGTTGTATCTCCCTACCTTGCCTCAATTCCTCCATTGATTTCCTAAACCATTCTACACTTACCTTGCTCAAGAACATTGCCCGGAAGAGACCTTTACTCCACTCAGCTAATCTTATTCCATCTCCAACACAAAACTCAGATAAAATCTCGAAGGATTTCGCCTCTATGTAGAAAAATCCCACATAACCCATGAGAATTCTATATATTCCAACTTCTACACTATTGAAGATTGAATTGCACACAGTTTATACTTACAAAACCCTTGCAATTAAACCCGATGTCTACCCCATCAAACAATCCGTTTGTTTTCTATCGCATTAGCTCTAGAGCACTGGCCAATCTTCGATCAAGCTTCTTCTTGTATCCCGGAACTCCGGTAGCTTTAAGGTTTTTGAGATATGGGTGATTTAACTAAACTCTAAGAGAGGTATGAAACTGAAGGCGTAAGGATGAACAAAGTTTCTTTTAGTTCACAAGATAATGGTCTCAAGGTCTCATGAAAATCGTGAATAATGATGCTTCTATTGTAATACCCCGAGCAAAACAACTTGTAAATTATAAAAAGAATATCTAAAAACACACGCGGCATTAATAATCAAAGGAAAAATATTACTTTATGTGAATAAAATTTGTAAGAAAAGAATATTTAAATAAAGAAAACTAGTGTCATAAAATGAGAAACAAACAATAAAAGACCTAAAGTAGGCAAAAGCCATTTTACCCCTCAAAAGTTTGACAGCATTTTCACTTTTGTATCTGATGTTTAAAAAGTAATAATGTACCCGAACAAAGTTTTCAAAATTTTCAATGTAAGCACTCTATTAATTATTTATGTCTTTTTTAATATAAATTATTGGAAAGATCCAAATGCCCCTACTTTTTTTTTTTTTTAAAAAAAAAAAAAAAAAAAAAAAAAAAAAACCGCCACCCCTAAATGGCCCATGAGGGTGCCCCCCCCCCCCCCCCCCCCCCCCCCCATTTTTTTTTTCCTTCCTTTTTAAAAAAAAAAAATAATAATGAGGTCATTTTGGGAATGAACACGTGTATATGGGGCAATTTTGAAAATTTTATACCAAAAAATTTACATGTGGTGCACATGAGCTATTTTCCATCGAAGAATACAGAAATGACTAATGGAGTGCTTACATTGAAAATTTCGAAAACTTTGTTGGGGGTACATTGGCACTTTTTAAATATTAGAGGCAAAAGTGAAAAAGTTGTCAAATTTTTGGGGTAAAATGTATTTTTTTCTTAAAATAAAACATATTAATAAATAACCAAAAATACCACAAATTGGGTGGATTGATTGATCAGCACCCGAAGGGAGATTGATGCCACATCAACACCTTATCCACAGTTACTGGTAGATCGGTCCAAAATAGTGATCAATTGATGTCAAACATACATGCGAAAATAACGTGTCCAAAACTTTGAAAAATGTAGGGCCCTCATTATAAAAACTCTAGAAAACCTATTTCTTCATCCAACCATCAGCGCTGAGAGAGAGCGAGAGAGATGAGCCATTTTTATGGTTCTTTGAGGCCAAGAAATTAGAATCCACACTACCAAGGGGTATAATCCGAAACTCTAGTCTTAGTTTCATGTTTGATAAGTTACATTTCATAATATGTTGTCTAGTATGTTAAAAGTGTAGATCGAGTTAGGAAATTGGTTATTTACGGAGAAGATAGGTGACTTTTGTGCTACACGACATTGTATGGCCAAATAACTTGAGGTCAAGTCTAGATCAATGTTATACCACACATGCATAGCCCATTTTGTGATTTAATAGTTTTTTGAGAACCTAAATGGGTAGAAGATAACTTGAAGGGATTTGTGTTAACACTAGGATTTTTAAGACTTTAGGACCTTATGACACACTAGAAACAAGTATATGGTGTAAAGTTTGATGCTTGAACCAAAAAAAAAACCCCAAAATGAATTATGTGCAATCATCGATAGATCGATGATTCTTAATGAGCAATTGGTGCCCGACAACTGATAGATTAATCCCTGAGCAGCGATCAATATAGAGGACAAGAAAGTGGGATTAAGGTTTTTAAGTGAAATTAGGGTTTGTGAATTGGGGATATGACTAATAATAGAGTATAAAATTTGTAGAGTAAGAAGCTTGACTTTTTAGAAAGTCCAAACTTGGATATTAGCGTAAGAAGTAAATAATCGCCCATGAGAATGCCAAAACAGTTAATTCGTTGAGCATGAATGTCTTCGTCGAAATAATTTGTGCATATTTTTACAACAATGATTTATGTTGAACATATGTCGTGAGCCCTGATCTTTTGAGAAATGATTGATTTAAAAATTAAATGTTAATCATTGTATCTATGCATGATATTAATTTTGTTCTCGTAACTGGAAATTTATAATGTTTGTGTGGCATGCCACCATGAAAAAAATGCGTGAAGAATTTTGGGCATATGCACACTCTTTATACATATTTGACCCTGTGGCCCATTGTGAGTGGAATGTTAAACTACCCTGGATCTAAAGGGTAGTGTGACTAGTACAACCACTCATGGGTGGTGCTTATACATGTGGCATCACTAGTTGTATGCTATCCGTGGTATCCACCCAATCAAGCTACAAGCGGGTTGCAGGCTATTATGCCTTATCAAGGCATCAAGATTGTACCATATGTTTCATATGACGCCCAAGCCCTACTGTAAAGTTGTACAAATTAAAATTATATAAAAGTTGTACAACAATCATTTATCTGCACTTGTTTAATTCCCAACGGGTTATTGTACTCTAAGTACGGTATATTAATGTTAACTTGAGGGGGAAGTTGCGGGGTTGCTCCAAGGCCATGGGTGTTTATGTGTGTCCTCTTTGCTGGCAACTAAATGGGCCAGTTTCTGCCTTTTAAAAACTGAATTGAAGTAAAATCCAGACAATTAAATTATCATGTGTTTATATGGTGCTTTGGATTTCTCAATAGTCTCAAATATCAAATCAAGTTTAATTAACATTCTAGTTAATTTTATGAACATTTAAATTATGGGATATGCTTTTCTTATAAACAACGTCCATAAAATTTATGTAATTAAAAAATGGAAGTTCAAATATTATATATTAACCCACTACTCGTCCATCTATGCAGCTGGTTTTCACGTACGTTATATTCTAACAAGCATTTTTTATATATAAATCCTTAATTATGATGTGTATACTAGTTTTTCTCATTAATTATGTTAAAATGTTGAACTAATTAAAGCTAGCTAAGGCTCCGATGTAAAGTATTTTCTATTGGAAAATGATTTTAGCTTAAAACATTTTTTAATGTTTAGCTTGTACGAAAAATCGATAGCTAGCTTCCTATGGCAGTGGAGACTGAACTACGGAGAGAGTGGCGTGTGCGAGAAGGAGAAATCGAGTACTGTGGGTTGAGAATTAGAAGCTTAAATTCGAAAATGGTTTACGAAAAAATAATAATAATAAAACAATTTTACGCGGTTAATTAAGAGGTTTTTCAGATCAATTGAAAATATTTTCAGTTTGACTAAAAATAGATAAAATTTAAATAAAAATAAAAAATAAAAAAATTACATCAAACAAGCAGATCCTAAGATTTAGATTTAGGTTGTAATTAAGATAAAGTAGGTTATCCACGTACGTCCAAAGTCGGTCGTAACTCGTAAGTGAAGTTAACGAGTTAAGAACAAATTAAAGAAGATGCATGTGCGGTACTGACATTCATAATAATAAGAACGATCGAGTAAAGGAAGGAAGGTGGAGGCTAGGCAATGGGTTTTATTAGAGGCAGGTCACAGGTGTGTCTGAGATGTAGAGCCAGATGATCAAGACTTTAAAAGAAATATTGGTTGGCAAAGATAAAGATAGGGCTGACTCGATTTATTTTGGGGCCTAAAGGTAAAAATTTTAAATAAGGCCTATTTTCGTGGGTTCCACTTTCAATGATGATTGTTTTTGTATAATTATGATTTATATTTCATTGAGTCTTTTTTCGTGGACCCCACTCTTCATTGGCTTTTTTATATTCCACATCTTTTTAGTTGAGTCTCTTAATAATGGGAGAAAATGTACTATTTTTTTGTTGGTATTAATTGTTGTATTCTTGGGCCTCTAATTATTTATTTTTCTATTGAAGTTAAAGAGTTTCCAAAGAATTTTCAAAAAAAAAAGTCTTCAAATTAAAGAAGAGATCATACTTCTTTTATTTTTTTTCAAAATCATTCCAGATTATGATTGAGCTTTTTTTTTTTTTTTTTTTTTTTTTTAAACAAACTTATCTTTGAGGCCTTATTCCATTGGAAAAAACCGTTTCAACTTATGATTAGGTTTTTTTTCCTTTTTCTTTTTACAAATAAATTTGTTTTGGGGGGCATTATTCCATTGGAAAAAATCGTTTCAAATTATTATTAGACTTTTTTTTTCTTTATTTTTTTTAACAAACTTATCTTTGAGGACCTTATTCCACTTGGGGGCCTTAAACGACCGTGTAACTCACCTTATAGTTGTGCCGGCCCTAGATGAAGGCCTGAATTAAATAAACAGTCATTTCAAGCAGATCGGTAGTCACATACTTAATAATTTTTTTTTTTTTTACCACTGGGGGCAAAATGCATGGTTTTTACTATAATCAGCTTTTGTTTTTGCAGAATTGGGCTTGTTTGGCAAAGACATGTACAGAACAGAACAGAGTAGTGGGTTGTTAATTTTGAAATTAGTAAAAAATGATGATGTGATATAAAAAGGTGAAAATATTTTGTTTTGTAGTGAATTTTTTTATTTGAATAGTAATAAAAAATTATTGATGTGATATAAAAAGTGAAAAAAATGAGAACGTTTTGATATCGATGAGGAGTAGAAAATATGAAAAAGTAAAAGAAAAAATACATGAACATTACACACATTATTGTGTACTGTTCTGTAACTTATCAAACAAGGTCATGTTATTGGGCATTTATCGCGTGGCGAGAGTCTCAATTTCTCAAATGTGGATCCGGCTACTATGCGGTACTAAAAAGTACCGCATATCTGCGGTAGTTTTTACACCACATCTCAGCCGTAGAATAGAAACATTTTGCTTTTTTCTTTTTCTTTTTTTTTCTCTCTCTCTCATTCACAGCTACCGCAGGAAACCAAAAGTGTGTCAAACACAAAGGAACAAACGCTCATAAGCAAATCATCTTTAAATAGGTTTTGTGACTCTTAGAAACTGGCAACTTTGGAAGAGAGAAGTGATTGATCATGGCGAAAAGTGGAGTGAAGATTCTAGGTGCATGGCCAAGCCCATTTGTAATGAGGGCTCGGATTGCCCTTGACGTCAAAGCTGCTGAGTATGAGTTTCTTCAAAAGACGCTTGAAGCTCCTTCTCCAATCCAATCCTGCCTACAAGGCCTTAGTGAGGGAAAATCGTTGTGGGTTTAGAGAAAATAAGGGATTTTAATGGGTTGCTTTCTTGCTTGTTTTGGTTCCTGCAAAGAAGAAAACAGGGTTGGAACAACGTTTAGCCTCGTGACCACCAAGTGTTTGTTTGTTTGTTTTCAAGCTTTGATTTTTACGGTTTGGTTTGGTGTTTTGCCTTGACCCTTTTGGTTGGTCGCTGAGAATATGCCAGAAAAGAAAGAAAAATGAAAACGAGTATTGAAGCTTTTTGTTTGGAGAGAAATCTACGGCTGAGATGCGGTGTAAAAACTACCGCAGATATGCGGTACTTTTTAGTACCGCATAGTAGCCGGATCCCTCAAATGTAGAGGAAGTACGTACGTTATGGTGGGCAAGATTAAATTAACATTTATTTTTAGCAGATTGTTGTTGAGGAGCTTTCTTTTGCTCTACCAACTGAAGGTACATTTTATTTATCGCATTGAGCTCTGGTACATACGAATGACGGCAGTTTGGTAAAGAGCTTTGTCGTTGGTTTTGTGTTTAAATGAGATTTGATTTTTTTTGCGTAGGAAAAGTAAATAAAGTTATTTGATAATAGGGAAAAAAAATATATATATATAAAAGTTAATGGAGAAGAGTGTGTTGCCAAACACACAAAGATATATGTGCAGAATTTATCTCTTGCCGAAAGATTATGGTGTGTTTGGCAAATATTTGTGATTGTGAAATTTTTGTAATAAAAAGTTTAAATAGTAATAAAAAGTTATTGATGTGATATAAAATATATAAAAGTTTGGAATTGTTTTATAAGAAAGTAAAAAGGTTTTATTTTGTGATGGGTTTTTTATTTGAATAGTAATAAAAAATTTTGATGTGATATAAAAAGTTAGAAGAAAAAAAATGTTTTGGATTTGACTTTTTGAAGAGAAGTGAAAAAAATAAAGAGCGAATTAAAAATATTTGCCAAACACCCTCTAAGATCTTGAGATCTTATATATATAAAGTTGCTCCTTTAAATTAATTGCTTATGAATATATATATATATATATATATATATATATATATATATAGTTTTTAATTATTACATATTTTAATTGTACAAAATATAGAATTGAAGTTATCTGAACTTATAAAGAGCAACAATGATTGCATTGAACTTCAATCAAACTCTAAATGAGCCCGTATCAAGATAGATTTAACAAATATGCTAGTAAATGCTTGCTAAAGGAAAAAAAAAAAAAAAAATTCAAATTATATCTTAATGATAAAGACTAAATCCAAAGAGTATATCTACAAAAAGAATATTGTCAAATTATTTTTATTGAATTGTTTATTTATTTCGTTAATTACATCTTTAATATTTTTCATTTAATTTTGGATCAATTTTATTTTTAAATTTTGTCCCCTGTGAACCAAAATTTTGACTTCATCACTATATGTGTATATATATATATATATATATATATATATATATATATATATATATATATATATATATATATATATATATATATATATATATATATACACACGCGTGTGTTTTAAACCACTAGAAATTTTGAGTAATCACCACAAAAGTTTTTTTTTTTTTTTTTTTTTTAATTTTTTAAAGAAATAATAAAAACAAAATTAAAGGATATCTAATGATTGGGCTCGAGTAACTATGTGCTTTTTCCGCACTCTGATATAAAATTTCTTGGACCAACTCAAAATGTCTTCCGGTTTGAACTTCAGAAATGGTAAGCTTTTGTAATTTATTCGACTCTTTTGATACTATTTCCTCTTGGCAAGGATTTTGCTTAAACAATTATGGGTTTTTCAAAAGTCAGATAGTCTTGGGAAAACATTTGATTTAAAGAAAAACTATAATGTCCCGTTTGTTTCGGCGTAAAATGGTTTTTGTCGTAAAATAATTTTGGGGAAGTCATTTTTCAGAAAAATATTTTCCATCGAAATCATTTTTCGGTGTTTGGCGCATACGGAAAATTACAAATATTTTTTATATTTTAATTTAATCATATTAATTTAAAAAAATTAAATTTTATTCACAAAATAAAAAATATTAATATAAAATAATATAAAAATATTTTTTAAAATTTGGCATATACAAAATCCGGCAAAAGTTGCCGGAATCTGGCACAAAACGGCCGAATCCCGGCCAGTTGACCGGAAACCGGCCGTCCTGGCCAGTTTCCGGCCTCTCCGGCCAGTATCCCGGCCAGACGGCCGGATCCGTCCAAGATTCCGACCAGATGGCCGAATCTCCGGCTTGCTGGCCGGGATCCGGCGAGATAGCCGGAGATCCGGCCAGTCTGGCCGGAATCCAGCGACATCTGCCGAACGTCCTCGGATTCTGGCTTAATTTGTCGAATTCCGGCACCGACCGGAGTCGGAATCTAACTTGTCGAAATTCGGCAATAGTCAACTGCTTGAACGTAAAGGTCGACTGCGTTGTTTAAAAAAGAATCGATTGCATCTACCATTTACGGAAAATGATTTACGCTTTTAAAAAGCGTAAATCATTTTTTAAAATTTATTAACCATTTTTGGTCAAACGGAAATCATTTTCCGGTTGACCATTATTTTCGCCCCTACCAAACACTGGAAAATACCGAAACCATTTTCCAGAAATCATTTTACGCTGAAACAAACGGAGCATTAAATGTTGTTTTGTTAAAACCCTATTAAATCAATTTTTTTTTTTGGTCGATCCTTAGAATTAAGTTCGAATTAACTTCCGTTTGAATTCTAAAAATTTCTCCATATTTCATTCAGTCGAATTAATAACTAAAAATTGTTCATATTACAATATTCTATCAGATTGAAGAAATAGAAAAATAGATGAATTATTAATGATTTTCTTACAACTTTCATACAATTTCTTCTCACATTGTGTGAGTCTCACATGTAAAACTTACTTACATACGTGGGAATCAATTGGAAATAGAGAAACAAAATTATAACCATGCAAGTTGAATTAATTGAATCTAAGAACACTCACAATGGATTATTTATTTTCACCTTTAGGCTATAATAGATAACAAAAACACTAAAATGCTCCTCTAACCGATTATGTAAACCAAATCTAAAATACATTTTCCTTATATGTGGAGTTGCATTACTCACAGATCTATCTTTATTTTACTCTTTCTTTCACCTCCCTTCTTCATTCTTTCAGTTTTCTTCTTCATTCTTTCAGGCAGTTCAGCTTTCTTTTTCTTTCTTTCTTATGCAATAAATATTGACGTTATTATAGAGACGTAACCTACATGAAATTAAATGTTGTTGAAATACAATAAATATTCTTGAGAGCTGTTGAAATGTTGTTGCAGAAAAAATTTATTGACGTTAATGAAATCAGACCAGATAGACAAGCCAACCCCACATCTTCTTTCTCTTGAAAAAAAATAAAATAAAATAAAAAAATACCATAGTGAAAAAAGTAATAAAAAAAAATAAAGAAATAATATACAGTTAATAATAGATAATCGAATGTATGATGTCATTTAAAATCCATTAGTTAAACTAGATAAAGTGAGTTTTAATTAGTTATTTTAAATTGAAATATACACAATTCGCTGTAAATGATCTACAACCAAGTTGGGCGCCGATCTAGAAAATTATAAAGAAAATTACATTTTAGCCCTCAAATTACCATCCGTTTTGCAACTAGCCCCACAAGCTACCAACACTCCGACTCTAACCCCCCAAACTACCAAAATCTTTGAAAAATGCCCAATTTTACAAAATATCTTCATATTACCTCTGTCACGTGCCATTTTTCAATTAAAAAATAATATTTTTTAAAAAAATTAAACTAAAAATAAAATAAAATAAAAAAGTAAACTAAAAAAACTTAAATTTTATTTATTTTTAAAAAAATAATAATAAAAATAATAAAAAATTGAAAAATTTTAGTCTTTAGTTTATTTATTTATTTTTTTAAAAAAAATACTCTCCTCTCTATTTTTTGTTAAAAATAATAAAATTTTAGTTTTTAATTTTTTTTTAGTTTTTTCTAGATTTTTTATTATTTTTAATTGAAAAAATAAAAAATAAAATTTAAGTTTATTTTAGTTTACTTTTTTTAAAAAAATTATTATTTTTAATTAAAAAATGACACGTGGTAGCTAGAGATAATATGTGAATATTTTGTTAAATGGAGTCTTTTTCGAAAGTTTTGGTAATTTAAAAGGTCGGATCAAAGTATTGATAATTTATGAGATTAGTTGAAAAACCAATGGTAATTTGAGAAGTAAAATATAATTTTTCCAAAATTATATCATCACGATACATAAAGATGAGTACTGCGAAGTCAAACTCGGGACCAATTGATTTGATGGCTGCTCCGGCTCCCAATAATTCCATTCCAACGGACACGGAGTGGTGTCCAATTCCTGCCGAATCCATCTCCAATTTTGCTTATTCTTTTGTTGTTTTGCAAATACCATCGATTTTGTTCGAAAATAATTAAAGTTTCAGATTTTACATTTGAAAAATTATAAGAGAAAATGGATTTATATTTTGATTTTATTTTATTTAAATAAATTGAAATTGAAAATGGATTTAAATTGAAATAAAACCAATATATAGTAAAAACAATGTTTTTCGTTAGAAATTATCAATTTAGGGTATTAATCTTTTTCTTTTCTTTTTTTTTTTTTTTTTAATTTCAACTCTCAGTTTTAATTTTTCATTAAATCCGGTCCAAAATTTCAAAATATTCCTCTTTTTTTTAAAAAAAAAAAAAAAATTATAAGGATTTAAGTGTTGGTTAAAATTTAACGAAATTTGTAAAAATACTCATGCTTGAATATTTGAAAATTAAAATATTAAAAAAAAAAAACAATGATATTTTGAGAATTTTGACGGGATTTAACAGAAAATTCTAATGGATTGATGAAATTAAAAAAAAAATTGAAAGATAAATACCTTATATTAACACGTTTTAAAATTTGAGTACTTAATTATAAAAGTGACGAAAAATTAAATTCAAAAATTATAAGTTAAATTTTTCATTAATATATACTTTATTCACTAGTTACTAAGCGCAGGATAAGTTGAAAATCACTGGCATAACCACTTAAACAATTAAATATATACTCCATCCAGGAGGCAGGACGTACGTACCAAACATATCAATGCATGGTTTGCTGGGGAGGCAAACGTGTGGACTGTGGAGTAGTTGTGCTACACTTGACACTAGTCATGAATGAAATAAATTTTACGCATGTGCATGGCTTTGTAATAAGAGTAATAATGTGGATGCAATGGTTTTTACTGGAAGCAGCTGCGTGTGCATGTGCTGGCAAATTAAGGTTGTCGCCGGCCTATTTGTGGCGTACGTTTATGAATGGGCCACTAGAGTATTTCGATGTCGAGGCATGCAGTCGTGCCTAGGAAAATAAAATATTAGGAAATAAAATATTGATTTGTCTTTTTGTTGGGGTTACGGGAGACATTAACATGTTTTAGTAGTTTGAGAAAGTACATTGACAAAATTGATTGTACGTTTGGAGGAGATTTTTGACAATTAAGTGGTAGTTTGATGAGAATACGTGTATTTTTCCCAAAATATTACAAACACATGAATTTTTGTGATGTAGGCCTTTTGAATAACTCTTTAAAAATAAAACTATTCCGGGTCAACCAAACTCAAACTTATACATGAGACTTCCTAATTTAAAGAAAAAAGAGAACATCTATTTAGAAATTCAGAAAATGAACACTTAAACATAGAGCGTAGATTCTCTCTCCATATAAACAACGTTTGCATCACTAACTTCTTCAAGTTCATCAAACCAGTTTCACAATCTTCAAAACAGCGTCCATTCCGTTCCTTCCATACACACCACATCAAATACAATAGAGCCATTCACCAAATCGGTATCAACGTTCGGTTGTCCTTTTGCCCCATCCAACTCTCCAACATATCTTTCACCGATCGCAGCATTACTCACACTACCCCAAACAAATGCATGATCATACTCCACAACTCTGTAGCAACCATACAATGCAGAAACAAATGATCAATGGACTCTCTAGAGTCTTACACATATAGCATCACTCCATCACAATAATGTTTCTCTTTCATAAATTGTCCAAAGTTAGGATTTTCTCTAAAGTTGTCGTCTACACAAAGAAAGTCACTCTCGGAGGAACCTTAATTTTCCAAATACTTTTCCACAGAAATGAAGACTGTATAGGACTAAGTAAGACCTTATAGTAAGACTTTACCTCAATGGATTTCTTTCGCGCTAGAATCTAACACATTTTATCCTCTCATTCGCTTCTAACCTCAAGAGAGTACAACATCTCAAAAAATTTACTAACACCTTCCACCTCTCAATCATGAACAGGTTGAGTAAACAAAATATTCAACAGAATTGAGCCATTTTGTCTCTACATACTCTCCTCCATCCATGCATTCTTACAACTAGCAATAAGAAAAAGATCTGGTAAAATAGTCTTCAGAGGTACCTCCCCACACCGCACATCATGTCAAAACAAGACTTTCGAACCATCCCTGACCTCATATCTCACATGAGCTGGAAAAGCATCTCATCCCCTCCTAATAGACTTCCAAATTCCTACTCCAAAAGAACCCACAACCTCCTTAGAGCACCAACCACCCCTCATACTTCCATTTTTGATATTCACCACCTTTCTCCAAAGAGCATCTCTTTCCAAAGCAAACCTCCCTAACCATTTACCCATCAAAGCCCTATTAAACTTAATCATATTTCTCACTCCCAATCCCCTTAAAACGTTCGAAAAACAAATTGTACGTCAATTAACCAAATGAAATTTAAATTCATCACCAATACCATCCCAAATGATGTCTCTCTGAAATTTTTCCAAACAATTAGCTACTCTCACTGGAACAGGGAAGAGAGACAGAAAATATGTATGTAAACTTGAAAGGGTACTATTAATCAAAGTTAACTTCCCACCCTTAGATAAATACAACCTCTTCCACCCCGATAATCTATTTTCCATCTTCTCAATAATGCTATTCCACGTATGAGAGTCCTTATACTTAGCACCCAACGGGAGACTCAAATACTTTAAAGGAAGCGAGGCCACACCGCACCCAAGAATGCTAGCCAACTCCTCCACATCCCCTACCTCACCAACCATAGCAATCTCAGATTTAGACAAATTAATTCTAAGACCTGAGACTGCTTCAAAACATACCAGCAAACATCTCAAATCTCAAAATTAGTCAGCAATAGGCTCACAAAAGATCAATGTATGCAAATAATAGATGAGACACCATCATAGCATCTTGCATATTCAATCCCACTGAGAACCCAAATAGTCACCCACTATCCACTGTTACAAATATCATCCGACTGAAGGCCTCCATCACCAACACAAACAGAAGCGGAGACAAAGGATCCCCTTGTCAAAGACCCCGTGAGCTACTAAAAAACCATGAAGGCGACCCATTGATAGTGATAGAGAAACAAACATGCAGTAGCGATACAATGAGCAATCCAGCCACGCCATCTCTCCCCAAAACCACATCTCCAATAATAAAGCAGAAATTCCCAATTTACATGATCATAAGCCTTCTCCAAATCCAACTTACATATAATGCCGGGAGTTCCAGAACGAATCCTGCTATCCACACATTAATTAGCCACCAAAGCAGAATCCAGTATTTGCCTCCCCAACACTGACTTCAACCTATTTGCTAAGACCTTTGAGATGATTTTGTACATACCACCTATTAAACTTATAGGTTGAAAATCCTTGATATCCACCGCTTCGGCTTTCTTTGGAATCAGTGACACAAAAGTAGCGTTAAGGCTCTTCTCGATTTTTTCACTATTCTGAAACTCTTTTAACACTGCAATAATATCAGTCTTTAAGATTTCCTAGCACTTTTGAAAAAAGGCCATAGTAAAACCATCAGGCCTAGGGGCATTATCGCCTTTGAAATTCCATATAACCCCCCAAATTTCATCTTCATCAAACTTGCGTTCTACCCATAATCTATCCTCTTCATCAATAGAGAGAAAAGATAAATCATCTGTCCTTGGTCTCCACTGATTTTGCTCACTGTACAACTTTTTATAAAAATCCACAATGTGATCCTGGATAACTGTTTTGTCATTAGTCAGATGTCCATCCACCACTAGAGTCTCAATTGCATTATGTCTTCTGTGGGAATTTGCCAGCCAATGAAAGATTTTTCTATTACTGTCACCCTCTTTTAACTACAATGCCCTAGATTTTTGTCTCCAACTCACTTCTTCAAGAAGAATATTCCAATCTAAGTTTCTAGAATAATCTTCTCTCTTGAAATTCTCTTTTTCAGATAACGGTCTCTCCTCTGCGATCAAGTCCAACTCACTCAAACTCTTTTCCAATTTCTTTTTTTGTACCCCTACATTCCCAAACAACTCATCATTCCATTTTTTCAGGTCAATTTTCAATGCTTTTAGCTTACGAGCAAACACAAAGCTAGGCGTACCTTCATAAATATAAGATCCCCACCACCTCTTCACCTAATCCTAAAAACATTCCACTTGCAACCACATATTTTCAAATTTAAACGATCCCCTACTGCGTCTCCCTAATCCACAATCCAATAACAATGGATAATGATTCGAAAGAAGAAGACGAAGACGCCTTTGAGACACCTCAGGAAATTATTCCTCCCATTTTGTAGATAGCAAGAATCGATCAATTCTGGACCAAGTGTGGCAATTCGACCACGTGGATCTCCCCCCAACCAAAGGAATATCTATTAGACCCTGTTCACAAATAAACTTAGAAAACTCCGCCATTGCCTGAGAAGACCTCGCTTCCCCCCCTCTTTCGTTCGGAGACCGAACGATGTTAAAATCCCCCCATACACCAAGGCATCTCCCAAATATTCCTCAAACCCACCAACTCATCCCAAAGCCCTCTTCTTTCACCATCATGATTCGGTCCATAAACACCTGCAAAACCCCAATTAAAATTCGCTATCACACTACGGAACACGTATGCTACCACATACTGCCTCACATACTCTTCAATCTTCTCAACCACTCTCCTATCCCACATTAACAAGATGCCTCCTGAAGCCCCTCTCGAACCCAAATTCACCCAATCCACATGAACACATCCCCAAACACTGTGAACCACCTCCCTACTAATTACCTCCATTTTAGTTTCTTGTAAGCACACAATATCTGCCTTCCATTCCCTCAACAACCCTCTAATCTTCGTTCTTTTCTCGAGCTCATTCAAGCCTCGCACATTCCACAAAACTATCTTTGGCTTCAACATTAACAATTAACAACCTTCCCCTTTCTAGCCAACCTAGACGACTGACCTCCTTTCCCATTATATAATGCCCCACCTTATTGGAATACCGATGGGCTTCAATATCCTTGAACAACTCCATCAACTTATCTTCAAAACCTGAACAAGACAGTCCTACAACTTTACGCAAATTTTTAACTCTCTCTACCACCCATTCTGTGGACACAGAATCATCTCCTAATTGTTCCTCCAACATCATCAATGGTTGGATATCCATCATCCCGCTTCCCCCAATAACGTTTTTTGTCCGTATCACCAAAGCTAAAGAATTATCCCCCTCACCCCCACCCCGTAAGTCATCTTCACACCCCACATAACCCTTTAACACTCGCTCACACTCCACAATTTCAAACACATAACCAATATTTTCCTGCACATTTAACCCCTTGCGAACATTAGGGGATTCTATCCCTCCCAAACCAAACACTCCCAAATCAATTTCTGCCCCTGTCGGACTCTCGCTCCCCTAATCGCCCTCATCCCTCTCCTCACCTATACCAACACTCAAAATAGAACCCATCTGATACTCACCCTCGACGCCAGCCCCACCTATACCATGAAACTGCTCCTCCAAAATCGTTATTTCCACCACTCCAAGGCTAGCACATATGGACTCCTGAATCACAGGCATAACCATCTCCTCGCTTGTCTTCCTTATGCCCTCTAAGACACCAACGATGCCCTCTGGGTCATCCCCACTCTTGTCCAGAAGCTTCTCTGGCCGCACAGCACTAACCCCCAATGGTCTTGACCCTATATCGGTCAACTCTGGCTCTGGAACCACCTCTTGCATCGTCATCGGCACCCTTTATAGACGCTCGGCCGTTACACCAATCTTCCCACTCAACGCTTCAGACTGGCCCAACAGCTTAGACCGAATCCGGCGACTATAGGTAATCGCCGGACTTACATTTTTATCCTGGTGGGCTTCCATTACTTCTTTTCCTTTAGCCTTTTGCAAGACTAAGTCCTGCAATTTCTGGCCTAATCCCCTATTTTCCTCTTTTCCGGAGAGACCCATTTCATTCACTGTTGGACCTTGTCTTAGGCTTGCAGTATGATTAGCCTCATCCCACAATAGGCACAAATCAAGTAGACCCAGCCATCTATTAGTTTCTTCTCGAATAGATAGGAGCATCTGTTTCAAATTAGCCAGTTGTAGTTTTCCTTCCACAACGTCGTTAGGAGTGATTCCCGCTCCAGCACTAACCAGGATATCTCATTCCCCCAAATCCGTCCCCTTCTTTGCCGCTCTGCCATAATCGACCTTGGTTGTTCTCTGGATGTTCCTGACGTGCCCCTACACGATTCTCCTTTCTCCAAGTCATGGCCTTTCCCTACCAACACTGCCGCAAACGTTCGGCTGTCACAGTTCGGCGACTTCATCACCATTGTCTGGGCAATTGGAAGCTTCGCAACTCTTTTCCCCCCAGCAGCTTTCTTCTCATAATTCTCTAACTTCCTCAATTATGCAAGACAATTGGCCCAGCCGCAATCGTCTCATCCCTCTGGTAGATTCACGAACGTCAGTCGACCACCATTACCATATTCATACAACTCCAAAAATCTTCCATGAGCGTTACCTCTCCGTTGCAGAATATGCACCGTAGAACCCACCCGAAAAGTCCTGCAGAAGTTTCGTATCTCCCCACCCTGCCTCAATTCCTCCATTGATTTCCTAAACCATTCTACACTTGCCTTGCTCAAGAACACTGCTCGGAAGAGACCTTTACTCCACTAAGCTAATCGTATTCTATCTCCAATACAAAACTCAGATAAAATCTCAAAAGATTTCGCCTCTATATAAAAAAATCCCACATAACCCATGAGAATTCTATATATTCCAACTTCTACACTATAGAAGATTGAATTACACACAGTTTATACTTACAAAACCATTGCAATTAAACTTGATGTATATATACCCCAACAAACAATCTGTTTGTTTTCTATCGCATTAGCTCTAGAGCACTGGCCAATCTTCGATCAAGCTTTTTCTTGTATCCCAGAACTCCAGTAGCTTTAAGGTTTTTGAGATATGAGTGATTTAACTAAACTCTAAGAGAGGTATGAAACTGAAGGCGTAAGGATGAACAAAGTTTCTCTTAGCTCACAAGATAATGGTCTCAGGGTCTCATGAAAATCGTGAATAATGATACTTCTATTATAATACCCCAAGCAAAACAACTTGTAAATTATAAAAAGAATATCTAAAAAAAACACACGCGGCATTAATAATCAAAGAAAAAATATTACTTTATAGGAATAAAATTTGTAAGAAAAGAATATATTTAAATAAAGAAAACTAGTATCATAAAATGAGAAACAAACAATAAAAGACCTAAAGTAGGCAAAAGCCATTTTACCCCCCAAAAATTTGACAACTTTTTACTTTTGCATCTGATTTTTAAAAAGTAACAATGTACCCGAACAAAGTTTTTGAAATTTTCAACGAAGCACTCTGTTAATTATTTATGTCTTCTTTAATATAAATTTTTGGAAAGACCCAAATGGCCCGAATTTTTTTATTTTTTTATTTTTTATTTTTAAAAAGAAAAGAAAGGGGGAAAAAAAAAAAACAAAAACAAACCGCCACCCCCAAATGGCCCATGAGGGTGGCTAAGGCCACCTCTTTTTTTTTTAGCCACCTTTTTTTTTTCTTTTTTTTTTTTTTCTTGTTTTTCCTTCCTTTATTTTTTTTTTTTTAAAAAAAAAAAAAAAACAATGAGGTCATTTTGGGAATTAACATGTGTATATGGGGCAATTTTGAAAATTTTATACCAAAAAATTTACATGCGGTGCACATGAGCTATTTTCCGTGAAAGAATATGGAAATGACTAATGGAGTGCTTACATTGAAAATTTCAAAAACTTTGTTAGAGGTACATTGGCACTTTTTAAATATTAGAGGCAAAAGTGAAAAAATTGTCAAATTTTGGGGGTAAAATGTATTTTTTCTTAAAATAAAACATATTAATAAATGACCAAAAATACCAAAAATTGGGTGGATTGATTGATTAGCACTCGAAGGGTGATTGATGCCACATCAACACCTTATCCACAGTTACCGATAGATCGGTCCAAAATAGTGATCAATTGATGTCAAACTTATATGAGAAAATAATGCGTCCAAAACTTTGAAAAATGTAGGGCCCTCATTATAGAAACTCTAGAAAACCTATTTCTTCATCCAACCATCAGCTGAGAGAGAAAGCGAGTGAGATGAGCCATTTTTATGGTTCTTTGAGGCTAAGGAATTAGAATCCACACTACCAAGGGGTAACATATGAAACTCTAGTCTCAGTTTCATGTTTGATAAGTTACATTTCATAATATGTTGTCTAGTATGTTAAAAGTGTAGATCGAGTTAGGAAATTGGTTATTTACGAAGAAGATATGTGACTTTTGTGCTACACAACATTGTATGGCCAAATAACTTGAGGTCGAGTCTAGACCAGTGTTATACCACACATGCATAGCCCATTTTGTGATTTAATGGTTTTTTGAGAACCTAAATGGGTAGATGGTAGCGGACTAACCGGCTACGTGGATTTTAAATTTATAAGTTTACCACTCGCAATAGTACATATCGATTGTACTATAGTAAGGGTGATCGAACCACAGAGATTATTGGTTGTTTTGCATAACGGGATATCTAAAGAGTGTATTTAACTTAACTTAAAAATAAAAACAAAGGCAAAGGTTGTAGAATTGAAGCTACAACAATAAAGTGAAGGAATGAAAGCGGAAATTGAAAGCAAACTTAGAAGAAACTTAGGGTATTGATCTTGTCAAATCCTTAACCAATGAAATGCTTAAAGTCTATATGGATCTTCCTAACATGCATGATATGAGCGGGTAATGGGCGTCAACCATTGCGACGACCTCGACACGAAAACACTTTTGTTAAGATGAAATCCTAGAGCACCTAGTTTCACATTAAACAACTTCACGTAAAGATTAGTCTATAATTGAAAAATATTTACTCTACCAAAGGTGTGGAGTGACTAATGCTCCCTAGCTTACTACTCTAGAACACATCCTAATAAGCATACACAATATATGAAAACCCTAATTAGGCCACAATGATAAGATATCTAGTTTTGCACTGGTCTATTTCATGTAAGATTAAACTACAATGGAAAGACATTCTACACTATCAAAGGTATGAAATGACCGGTGCTTCCTAGCATACCCTATAAGGTAACTCTAATAAGTAAACACATATAATGTAAAATAGAACCATTGCAAAAGACATCGTTCTCTTTCAAGAACGTTGATTTTACTCAAGAAATCTAAGAAAACTCATAGACAAGTTTGACTCTTTTTCATGAATAAATAGATTGGAATCTTGAAAACAAAACCTTTTAGCATGGGTTTTGAGATCCTCTAGCCTTTAACAATCATCAAACATATCTAGAAAATCCTAAAAACTTCAAGAACACTACATGGTTTTTGGAGAGGATTTTGATCAAACCCTAAGATAGAATTTAGCTAGACATGAATTAAGCTAATCTAAGCATGAAATTAAAGGAAAACAATAAAGAAATAAGAAAGAAATGAAGAACAACAACTATATTTAACTTTTACAATTCGGATTACAAGAAAATAAAGAAAAAGAAAAGTAAACTAAGCTAGAAAATTGAAGAACAAGGAAGAAAATACAAAGGGAACAAGCTCTCCAGATTTCGGTCCAGAGAGTAGCATAAAAGAAACTAAAAAGCAAGAAAATTAAGTTGATACACCTGAGCAAATCCGAAATTCCCAAAAAATGCATGTCTAAACCTAAATCCCTAATCTCATATATATATGGAGAATTGGATTTACAAAAGACCATCAAGAATTAATTCTAGCCAAGTATTCAGAGCTGGTCGGCGTCCAATTCTGTCCACAAAATCCAACTTATGATTTGAATTGCATAAAGAATTCAAAAGATCTTGAAATATCTGATCTTCTAGAAGATGGAAAATTCGATCGATCGATTATAAAGTAGATCGATCACATTTCGCTCGATCGCAATCGGGCTTGTCCTGGTTCGATGGATCGCATTTCGGAAGATCAATTTTTCTTCGACTGATGAACTTCAATCAATCGAATTTTATTTCGATTGATTTAACTTTCGATCGATCTAATTTTATTTCGATCGATCTAAATTTCGATCGATCTCATTTAAAGTCGATCGATCTAATTGCCTTAGCCAATTCTTCAACTCGCAAGAACAATCTCGAACACTGGAAATGACTAAAATACCCTTGATGTATTTCCAAGTCTAATTCAAGTGTTTTGGATTAGATTTCAATTAAGACCTGAAAATAAGACAAAACACAAAAACTACAACAACACGTTATATATACAACAAGAACTAGGTCTAACAAATGCAAATTAAGGAGTCTTGAATCGAATAATTCAAGACTTATCATACCCACAAACTTACATAATGCTAGTCCCTAGTATTACAACTAGAAATTAAAATATAAACAACTAATCTACATCCTCTTTCGTGGGAAACGCGATTGCATTTAGCATATGCAACAAGCCTTTTAAACCCCTAGGCTACCCTAGTGGACGAGTGAAGTCTCGTGAAGATTTAGCAGAAAATGCTACCTACAAACATTATCTTTACAAAATATACATGTTTTCTAATAAAAAGAAGTATCATCAAAACAATAGTTCATAATTCATGAACAACTTTAAACTAATAAACTCCATCTTCACACAGTTTAAGAAATCATAGTCTACTCACTTACAAATGGCCGGCTGAGATCTCACATGTTAGAAACGATGCAGTTTGATATTAACATACAATTATGGAGCTTTCAAAGAATATAACCTACACACATGCTCCAATGTCTCAAAATTCTTTATATCTCTCGCTAGATGGAATAACTAAGGCATAGGCATACTTTATTTACATTATTTATTATGGTTGTGCAATGCTCAACTCCTTTAAGCTTCTAAATGACCTATGTACCAAGTATTAGGCCAATGACTCCCAAACCAGATGACTTTAGGGCACTAGATGTAAAACATCCCTAAGGCCTTAATAACTTAAGTCAAAAAGAACGATGAAGTCAAACTAACCATTTTTATTTACTTGCATCTTTTGATGCGAACACTCAATGCTTAATGAGGCAATAGGTTCGGTTACTCAATAAAGTGTTTTTTTTTTTTTTTTTTTAAACTATGCCCATGTCATCCATCTAACAAGTAATCTTAGTTTTTCGAGACACTAAAAATCATATGCAAGGTATTAACTTAAGTACATACCCCACAAACAATATGTCAATGTATGTCATGATTTTTCAAATTTTTACATGTGAATCTCATAGCCAAAAGTAATTAAGCAGACTTAAACTCTCTAATTGTGTGATCATGTGTTCAAAATTTTAAAATTATCAATGAAAAGCAAATCACAATTAGAAATCAACTAATTTCTACATAACAACATAGATATTCACAAAGAAATTTGAAATTTTTGAAATTTTTTTTGTACAAACCTCAGACTAAGTGTACTTCTATACCCCCAAACTTAAAATAACACATTGTCCCCAATGTGTAGAAAATGAAAGCATGGTTTGAGGATAAGGAAAACCTGAATGGGGAGGTATAGCTCAAAGCATACCCCCAAACTTATTGGTAGGAACACTTAACCTGAAAAAGAAAACTAAAAGGAAAGAGTAATATACAAGATAATAAAAAGAAACAACAAAATGAGGCACATGAGTGTTTAAAAACTAAGCATGTGGCCTACTGGGTGATGTCGATCGATTGACTTAATAATCGATCGATCGATCGATCTAACAAAACTCGATCGATCTAAATTTAGATCGATTGAAACCCCTTTGAATGAATCAGATCAATAAAAAGCATAAAAATAACAAGTATGAAGTATAAACACTCAAACAAAATGAATGGGGTGCCTCCCAGGAGCGCTAAGTTTAACGTCTTCAGCCTGACCCTTCAAAACTCACTGCTAATGAATGGATTTATGTCTGGCAGCGGTTGGACAAAATTTATCGTTTCATGCCCATTCCAATTAGGATCCTTGAGACATAAGGGATATGGTACTTCAGGTTTAAAATGTGCCTCAAGGAATTGTGTTGTGGAGTGTGGTACTTTGGTAAACACTCCCTTATCCTTGGCAAGTTTTTCCTTTTCTAGTTGCCCTATTGGTTCGGTCTTTGTCTCTCCCACCTTTGGATTAATGACTACCCCTCCACTCCTAGGATTAGTAACCGGTGCACTAGAACACTTCCCTTGCTCTCTCTCGTTAAATGACTTAGCTAGTTGTCCAAGTTAGACTTCTAGCTTTGCTATAGACTGAGAGTGGGAATTCAAAATTTGAGTCTGAGACTCAAATTTACTGAGACTGGTCAACACCTTTTCTTCAAATGTAGAGTTACTAGGAGGTGGAAGGGCTAATTGCTATTGTGGGTTGGGAGGACGACTATTAGGTGGCGGCTGATAAAATTGATTGTTGGACTATTGATAAGCTTGGTTTTGCAGTCCATTGTATTTTGAAACATTAGGCCGCCATATATTACTATTGTTTCTCAAACTTGGGTTATAAGAATTATTAACATGATCACCACCCGGTCTAGAGAAAGCTACGTTCATATGCTCAAAAGGAGGCTCAAAAGACTGTCCAATAATAGGACAATTTCCGGCCTGATGTGATGGATTGGAACAAAATGAACATGCATCATGTGGTGTGTGTATATGAGATGCAGTCGCAGGAACAAAACCGGATGCAAGTAATTGATCTAACTTTCTAGATAAGGCATTCACTTTGGCATTCAAGTCCAAAGGTTGGGATACCTCATAGAGAGTTTGGCTCTTAGCACTTGTCCTACGACCGGATGATGAATGGTGTAAAGAATTTTCAGACAGATTTTCAAAAAGTGTCCACGCATCATCCTCACTCTTCAACATAAAAGTACCCCCACATGAGGCATCTACCATCTGTCTATGAGGCTCAGTCAAGCCATCATAGAAGCACTGTACAAGCTGCCACTTGGGAACAGCATGACGTGGACACTTTCGTAAAAGGTCCTTCATCCTCTCCCAAGTCTCATGAAATGGTTCTCCCTCTATTTGTGAAAAACCAATTATGGCTTTCCGTATATGATTGGTCTTCCCTATGGTAAAGTACTTCTTAAGGAACTCGTGTTGCATCTAAGCCCAAGAAGTAATGGAGTTAGTCTCTAAGGAAGTCAACCAATACTTAGCTTTTTCTTTTAAGGAGAACGGGAATAGGCGCAACCTTAAAGCATCCTCTGAAAAATTCTGCAACCTTATGGTGGAGCAGATTTCAATGAATTCGTCTAAATGCTTATAAGGGTCCTAAGTACTAAGTTCGTAAAACAATGGAAGCATTTGAATGAATCCGGACTTAATTTCAAAATGAGCTGCCGTAATGTCCGGCAACTGAAGGCTTGAAGTAGGTGTGTATGTTGAGGGAACATAATGATCCCTCAATAGCACAGGCTTTGGTTCTTCAGCCATTGGTGAATCAGAATGGGCTCTTAGACGTGAGTTCCGTTTGGATCTACTTCATCTAGAAATCCGCTCTAAGTTTGGGTCGTATGGAAAAATAGGCAATGATAATGAACGACGACCAAACATGCACCAACAAAATTTAATCTATATATACTAGGTACAAAAAAGAAATGAAATGAAAAAGGAAGAAAACTAACCAGTTCTGCAGTGAGGCAGTGCAGCAGCAGCTGCAGTGAGGCAGTGCAGCAGCAGCTGCAGTGCTGCTGTAGGAAAAGTAGATCTAAATCTAAACAAAATCAAAGTCTAAATATGCACAGGACAGTAAGAAATTAAATGTAGATTCGGTCCAGAGACAGGAGAAAAATAGTACTGTTTAAAACAAAAATCGATCGATCTAATTTTATGTCAATCGATTGAATTTTCTACAGAAAACAGACAAAACCGAATTAAAACACCAAAAACACTAAAAATAGTTTTTATATAGAACCAAAAACAGCTGATTGACAAAATTTACAATATGTACTAAATCAAACTAAATACAATCCTAAATATCCCATAAACAACCGTTAATCTCCAGCAACGGCGCCAAAAATTGGTAGTCGACTCGACTATGTGGATTTTAAATTTATAAGTTGAACCACTTCGCAATAGTACGAATTAGTTGTACTATAGTAAGGGTTATCGAACCACAACGATTGAGGGTTGTTTTGCGTAACATGATATATAAAGAGCGTATTTAACTTAACTTAAAAATAAAAACAAAGGCAAAGGTTGTAGAATTGAAGCTACAACAATAAAGTGAAGGAATGAAAGCGGAAATTGAAAGCAAACTTAGAAGAAACTTAGGGTATTGATCTTGTCCAATCCTCAACCAATGAAATGATTAAAGTCTATATGGATCTTCCTAACATGCATGATATGAGCGCGTAATGAGCGTCTACCATTACGACGACCTCGACACGAAAACACTTTTGTTAAGATGAAATCCTAGAGCACCTAGTTTCACATTAAACAACTCCACATAAAGATTAGTCTATAATTGAAAAACATTTACTCTACCAAAAGTGTAAAGTGACTAATGCTCCATAACTTACTACTCTAGAACACATCCTAATAAGCATACACAATATATGAAAACCCTAATTAGTTTTGCACCGGTCTATTTCATGTAAAGATTAAACTACAATGGAAAGACATTCTACACTACCAAAGGTATGAAATGACCGGTGCTCCCTAGCATACCCTATAAGGTAACTCTAATAAGTAAACACATATCATGTCAAAAAGAACCATTGTAAAAGACATCGTTCTCTTTCAAGAATGTTGATTTTACTCAAGAAATCTAAGAAAACTCATAGACAAGTTTGACTCTTTTTCATGAATAAATAGATTGGAATCTTGAAAACAAAACCTTTTAGCATGGGTTTTGAGATCCCCTAGCCTTTAACAATCATCAAACACATCTAAAAAATCCTAAGAACCTCAAAAATACTTCATGGTTTCTAGAGAGGATTTTGATCAAACCCTAAGAACTAATTTAGCTAGACATAATTGAATCTAATTTAAGCATGAAAATTAATGAAAAACAGTAAAGAAATAAGAAAGAAATGAAGAACAACAACTATATTTAACTTCTAAAATTTGGATTACAAGAAAATAAAGAAAAAGAAAAGCAAACTAAGCTAAAAAATTGAAGAACAAGGAAGAAAACACAAAGGGAACAAGCTCTCTGGATTTAGGTCCAGAGAATTGCATTAAAGAAACTTAAAAGCAAGAAAATTAAGTTGATACACCTGAGCAAATCCGAAATTCCCAAAAGATGTATGTTTAAACCTAAATCCCTAATCTCATATATATAGAGAATTGAATTTACAAAAAATCATCAATAATTAATTCTAGCCAAGTATTCAGAGCTGGTCGGCGTCCATTTCTGTCCACAAAATCCAACTGATGATTTGAATTGCATAAAGAATTCAAAAGATCTTGAAATATTTGATCTTCTAGAAGACGAAAAAATTTGATCGATCGATTATAAAGTCGATCGATCACATTTCGCTCGATCGCAGTCGGGCTTGTCCTGTTTCAATCGATCGCATTTCGCAGGATCAATTTTTCTTCGACTAATGAACTTCGATCGATCGAATTTTATTTCGATCGATCTAATTTTATTTTGATCGATCTAATTGCCTTAGCCAATTCTTCAACTCGCAGGAACAATCTCGAACTCTAGAAATGACTAAAATACCCTTGATGTATTTCCAAGTCTAATTCAAGTGTTTTGAATTAGATTTCAATTAAGACCTGAAAATAAGACAAAACACAAAAACTACAACAACACGTTATATATACAACAAGAACTAGGTCTAATAAATGCAAATTAAGGGGTCTTGAATCGAATAATTCAAGACTTATCAGTAGAAGATAACTTGAAGGGATTTGTGTTAAAGCTAGGATTTTTAAGACCTAAACATGTTCAAGGCTCGTAAAGTAAATGCCTTTAGGACCTTATGACACACTAGAAACAAGTATATGGTGTAAAGTTTGAACCTTGAACCAACAAAAAAAAAAACCCAAAATGAATTATGTGCAATCATTGATAGATCAATGCTTCTTAATGAGCAACTGGCGCCTGACAACTGATAGATTAATCCCTGAGCAGCGATCAATCGATAAGGGCCAAAAAGTGGGATTAAGGTTTTTAAGTGAAAATAGGGTTTGTGAATTGGGGATATGACTAATAATAGAGTATAAAATTTGTAGAGTAAGAAGCTTGACTTTTCAGAAAGTCCAAACTTGGATATTAGCAAAAGAAGTAAATAATCGCCCATGAAAAAAATGCGTGAAGAATTTTGGGCATGTGCACACTCTTTATACGGATTTGACCCTGTGGCCCATTGTGAGTGGAATGTTCAACTACCCTCGATCTAAAGGCTAGTGTGACTAGCACAACCACTCATGTGTGGTGCTTATACTTGCGGCATCACTAGTTGCAAGCTACCCGTGGTATCCACCCAGTCAAGCTACAAGAGGGTTGCAGGCTATTATGCCTTATCAAGGCACCGAGATTGTACCCCATATGTTTCATATGACGCCCAAGCCCTACTGTAAAGTGGATATGGGCACAGATAGGTTATGCAAAAGATGTTTATTAACTATGATATATTTATTGATATTATATTTTACACCTTTTCACCATAAATATTTTGCCTTTAAACTACTACGTGATTTCATAAGCATACGCCTTAAATTGTTTGCTAATGCATTCTTCCAACTGACCAAATTATTGTGATATTTCCCTTAAACATAACTTGTCCAAAACCTCATGTTTAAACATTAATGATGTTTTGACAACAGCTTCTCGAAATGCTTACTATGTATAATTATCTTCCTCACTTTTGTTACTAACATAAACTGGATTAAGTACACTGGGTAAGTCTTGTTAGCAATTTACTTACTAAGCCGTGGACTTGTGTGATTTTTCACCTCTAAAACATTATTGTTTTACATATTAGCAAGTGGTAGTTTGAAGAGTGAAGACTAGAGGTATTCACAAGATTTTCGAGGTCGCAGTGCAAAGTCTTGTAGAAATAAATTTTGTGTGTATTCTTTTACTTAATATATTTGAAAGAATAGTTTAATTATAGAGGTTATTGTATTTATAGGGGCTCTGGTTTGTACTAGCGATATAAGACGATAAGAAAAAGAAGATACAAAAGTAAATAGTGATGACCTCATATCAATATTACATTCTCTCTCTCTCTCTCTCTCTCTCTCTCTATATATATATATATATATATATATATATATATATATATATATATATATATATATTCTGATATTTTGATAGTATAAATGGTATTTCAAGTTAATTACCAATTAATTAATTTGGGGAAACCACATATGTTGATAGTGGGAAGCAACCAATGGTTTGGTGCAATTAAATCTGTAAAACGATTAAAAAGAAAAAAAGAAAGGCGGCATTAAGATAAGTAAGTGATCTTGTTCAGATGTAGTTAGGGTTTCACAGTTCACAACTTGGTGGTGTTCGTACTTTATCTGTCCTAGCCCCAGCCAAACGTCTCAACTTGTGATCTTCAACTCATTCGAACACTATCCAACCGAGTCTTGCAACCGAGGTGTTCTACCAACCTTCATTGTTTCTTCATTCGTTAGCCCATTCGGACAATGTCTGACCGAGGGTTGTGACCAAGCAGCTTAATTTGTGGCTTCTTATATTTATTTATCGAACATCTTCGTTCCGAACGACCATTCCAACAGAGCGTCTCAGGAAAAACTTCATGTGATTTTGACATAGCTCGTATGGACATGTTGCAACTGCCATACCAACCAAGTTGCTCAGCTTTTGAAACTTCAAGTCTTATACAGTGTTTCGTTTGGACGCCCCATCGACCGAGCTTCATACCAAGCATTTTTGTTTCTCAGCATTGTTCAAGTTTCTAATTTTCGATTTAAATACCAACTAAGATTGACAAATTTAGATTTAAATTAAACTTTGTTTTGACACCGATTTAGCCTCCTTAAAACTTAACAAGAAGCCTTCTTTGCTATACCAACTGATGGTGCATTAATATTGTATAATATGAGAAGATCCGATGGCTAACAACGATTCGACTGTACCAATTAAATGGAGCCCAACTCCCAAGGATCAAATTAACACCCGGCCGACTTAATTGCCTTAAATAAACCAACAAAAAAAAAAACCAACCCATTTTAAAGTAGCCTGGAAAACAAATGGACTCAAAGTCCGGCGCATCCCAAACAGATAAAAGCAGCCCCATGCATCCCTAGGAACAAACAACTCTAAGAAACCATCTTGAATTTGAGTCGTGGAAAGTGGTGGTTTTCTTTATTTATTTATTGTAAAAAAGGAATGTGGTGGGATTAAGTGTTCCTTTGGTTTGTCGGTTTGGAAAAAAAAAAAAACTAATTTCAAAATGTAGTTAATAAAAATATACTTTTTAAAAATGCATTTTGGTAAAGAATTATGCTATTTATTATTCTTTCAGCATTCTTACTGACGTGGCATATTCAATCTACCTTTAAATTAATTTTAATTAAAAAGAAAAAGAAAAAGAAAAAAAAGAGAGTTAAAGATAGATCGAGCAATTCACATTTAAAAGCGTGCATTTTTTAAAAGTTTCCCTTTTTATTGATGTTTCAAAACATATTTAGATTTTTCCAGGTTGGACGTTTCTTTTTTCAAGCGCACTCCAAGAGAAAAAAAAATAAAAATGAGAAAATAGAAACATGGTTGAAAAGGAACCAAGAAAAAAAAAACAGAAAAAGAAAAAGTGGGGACTAAATTTTTTATAAGATCGAAGAAATAATCTAGCTTGAACAAGGTTAGTGATTGAATAACTTCTTATTTTGAAGTCCTACTTATTATTACATTAATTGTGATACAATGCAACATAACACCTAATTATGCTGCGACCTCTCAGACAATTTTTCGGCAATTTCAGAACAAGGGCGAACCAGATGAATTCCAAGCATGCACCAGATTGAGCATGCTGTTCCAGTCAAAGTCTTCGTTGCAACTTTTATCCCCATTATTCAAGTTGTCTCCGGCCATCAATGAATTCTGGTCGTCACAATTATACGCCAATGTATCGGTGAAACCTTCCATGATATTTGAGAGAGGCGTGTTTTCATTCCCAGCCCTAAAAGAGTCCACATGCCAAGCACTTTCCGTAGTATACGTCATCTCCTGCAAGGCCATTGTGTCGATATCCGATCTTTTTTTGTGTTCCGGCATTTGACAGACTTCTTTGATCATAAACCCTCCATTGCATGTAACTGAGCTTTTGGCGAAATCAAGAACTGTAGTCACCGTGCTTTCATTGACTGCAACAGTTTGGATGGGGAGTGCGTTCTCCGAGAAGTTTAACATTGATGTTGGAAACTCGAGGCCGTCGCCGGCAATTGGGAAAGGGCCGGCACTCATCGACTTCGACCATACCCCTTGCCATGCTTTGAGTACGTCAAGGCATGGAGGTAGTGCGGGTCGAGCTGGGTTTTTGTTGATGAGCTGAGCCGAAGTAGGAGTGTTGAGTTGTTTTTGGAAAGGGTTAGACACAAGCATGGACTCTCTTGTTAGTCTGGCTTCGGCTTCCAGCCTCGCGCTTTCCCACTGAGCCATGTGGCTTAAATTGGCTGTGTCTTTGAAGTGGCCACTGCCGGAGGTATCACTTTTGGGCTGGTGTGTCATGGGATCGATGCCCATCTTAGTTAGTCTTTTCTTGAGATAGGTGTTCCAGTAGTTCTTGATCTCATTGTCTGTTCTTTTGGGCAATTGATTTGCTATCGCAGACCATCTGAAAGGAAAAATGTTGCAGCAAATAAGTCAATAAGTCCATGATGATATTGCAGTAATTAAGTTCATAATGTTTAGAAATTAACTGTAGGAACTAATTTGAATTCTATTTAAAGAATTAATTACCTGTTCCCGAGGAGAGCGTGGAGCTGAATGATGGTACGTTCTTCCTGCAAGCTAAACTTTCCTCTTTTAATGTCAGGTCTGAGGTAATTAGTCCATCTCAATCTACAGCTCTTCCCGCATCTCTGAAGCCCTAAAATCCAACCAGAAAAAAGAACAAGAAAAACCATCATTTAGTCCTGTCGTAGAATTAGGTTATCCATAATAATTAGGTTCCTCGATCGTAAACCTACCAGCCTTTGCGGGCAAGGTTCGCCAGTTTCCATGGCCATGTTCTTCGATGTAAGCCAAAAGCTTCTGGTCTTCCTCAGGGGTCCACGACCCTTTCTTCAACCCCAGTACCGTCTCACAGCATTGAGACCGGCGCATTTTGGATACTAAATCGAAATGGGAATGTGCGTGGAAAAGCAGATAGGCGAGTAGCAATATAAAGTTTTATACTTTTTTACCTACGAGCATTCCTAGTAGTCTCATCAAATTTTACTTACCAAAATAGTTAAAAATCATTTTTCTCTATTATGGTGAGTCACTTTTTTAAAATTCTCTCAACAGTCTCACTATTTTAACTATTTATTATCACTATTCCATTTAAATAATAATTTTTTCATATTTATTTATTATTTCTCTATATAATCATTTTACAAAAAATCATTCATATCCATGAAATAAGGATTATCGTGTGAGAGATGGGAGATGGGAGAAGAAAATGAGAGAAAAAAATGAAAAAAGTGTGCTAATCATGTGAGAGAGAAAGGTGAAACAAAATTTGGTGAGTGGGTTGTTGAGTGAAAATGCCTCATCTAATTTGGTTAGTAATTTTAGTCATCAAATTTTTTTGGTTAAAATGGTGAGGCTGCTAGGAGTGGTTTTTCAGGATTTTCAACAAATTGGCTCACCAAAATAGCTAAAAAATTATTTTAGTGGGGCTACTAGAAATGCTCGTGGATGTACTAGATACCCACTTATATATATATATATATATAAAGATTCAGTATACGAAGAAGGTTGTAATTAAAGGAGTCAAATTGATTTGATTAATAAATAAAAGAGATTTTAAGAATGATATCAAATATTGAACACCTCGTAGACAAATCTAAGAAAATTTATTTAAAAATGAATAAAAAAAAAATAGAAAGAAGAAGAGAGGGGAGAGGGGGTGGGGGATAAGGATAGAAGAAGCTGTTAGAATTTGATTCATCATTCATGCCTAATCCACCAACCTGGATTGCCCGGTTTGAGATCGAACAGCTTGCATGTGATGCAACTATGTTGGGGCCAATCAAAACAAAAACTTCAAAAACGACAGCCCCACGTGGATCGCTTTGCTCTGATTGGCGAAATCCAGGGAGTCCCACGGCCCCCCTCTTTTGTGTCTTCAAATGAATCAAATCTTGTGTAGAAACGTTTAAAACTTCAGGTCAATGCTGATGGTTACTCCTGGTCAATGCTGTTGGTTACTACGTGGTGAGATTCTACTTATGGTCTCCGATCTCTATATAAATAGAAAAATGATTGTTGTACAAATTTTGACCTAATTTTTGTAAAAATTTTAAAATTTTTTTTTAAAATTAATTATTGAATCTGTTTTTCTACATGTAGTCTATAGATCATATATATATCTAATGATTAATTTTAAAAATAATTGTTAAAGTTGTACGATCGTAAACTATCATATTTTATCAATCCGAATATATTTTTTGAGAAACAAAAAAAATAATAAAATATTATCAGTCATGTCAGCTTGTTGTGTGACTGTTATGAGAAATGAGTGTAGGAATTATTTCTCATATTTTTTTTCCATACTCTAAGGTTCTAGGGAACCGTGACTGTGTGGACCTGGACCCCACAGAGAAAGCTATCGCGCTTCCGTGGGTCTGTCACTTTCTCCCTAAATAAAAGAAAAGGAGGAAGGAAAGGACAAAAAAAAAAAAAAAAAAAAAACTGCTCCGGAAATTGCCCAATCAAGCTAGTGGGGTTGTCTTTGTCTCACCGCGAGCGAGGTAGATTTTCATTGTCGATTGATAAAGATTGTTGACTTAGAGACATTCAACGTACCACGATGGCGTTTGCTTCCTTTGCCAATTTCAGCATTCTCACGTACTCTTCCGTGATGAAACATTCATTGTCCACAACGACATCCTACAAAATTCAACAACCATCCACAAAAATCCTATAAAAAAAAAAAAAAAAAAAACCAAAAAAAGGCAACTTAGTTCTAACTTTTGAAATAAGTTGTTATTTAACATTATTGATGACTTGATTCATTAATTCTAAACGGAGTTTCTAAAAACACTTTATAACACAAAACACAGGTAGACACATATTTATCAAGGTCGTCACTGTTTTAAAGGCTACTTTATTCACTATAAAATAGTGAATAACAGTGCACTTCCAACCATTATACAGGAGCGGAACCACGTGCATGCTGGGGGGACGAATGTCCCTCAAAAGTTTTAAAATTTAGCTTAAAATATATAATTTTATAAATTTGTGCCCCCAAAATAATTTTTTTGTCCCCACTAAAATTTTTTCTTTCTACTTTAACCCCTTTTTTATTTTAAAAAACCAAAAATATCCCTTCTCATAAGTCACAATCAAAGCCTGCACTGCCAGGCTGCACGTCTGCAAGCAGCAAGGACCAGCACATGTGCTGCGTCTTCAAGCTCACAAGTCACAATCAACAACTGCAAGTCTACAAGCTCACAACCTTCCTCACCTCAGCAAGCATGAAACCCTTTCTTGCTTTCCTCTTCAACCTTCCTCAGCAAGCCTTTCACTTTTTTTTTAAAGGATCGCTCAACTTCAAGATCACAAATTCGTGATAGAGCATGGAATAGCTCTGCTTGCAAAGCAGAAACAATAGAGATCAAAGCACCCTTTTGATCCTGGAGAAGCCCCATGCCGTCCGCGACCTCTTAGGTCCATCCTATTCCACCCTTTGTTTAGTTGAATTTTCTTTTTATTTTTGAAAAAAAATTATGTGAAACTTTACTGAGGGATGGATGATTAACTCTTAGATCAAAATAGAGAAATAAAACAAACGAACAGAATTGGCACGATATAAGGATACATAATTCTGTCTGCAGAGATATTTGACCGTCCTCTTTAGCCTAGAAAAAGGGGGGCATGATTTACAAATTTATAAAGGGGAAAAAAATAAAAGAAAAATTATTGATCATGTTAGGGTTATTTTGGCTTCTATTAAATTGTAAAATAAATTAAAAATAATCCGTAGGAATTTTCTTTTTCTTACTTTTTCCTTTACTAGTAGCTGTACGAATTATAGATTATGTGCTTTCTAAGAGTAGTCTTTTTTAATGGATTATGTGCTTTCTCAGTTTCTCTTTTATATATTTCGTCAAATATGTTCTGATTTTTAAATAGGTTTATCATTTAAGCTTTGGAGCAATATTGTTATGACTTGACTCTCATTATTGTTGTTGTTGGGAGTTTTGAGGAATCTTGTTAAAAGAAATAATGTACGCTCAAAGGTACAACTTTTTTTTTTTGACCCTATAAATTGTGCTTCGTTTATTTTACTAGTAGTTTATACTATTGTATGTTTGTGATATCGTGAAAATTTAATATTATAATTTCGAATCGAAAGGGTACTTACCGTACTTTGATGTATAAAATACAAGTTTATGTATTTATTTATTGTTAGTGGTAATAAAAAATAAAAAATATCATTTGTTAGTACTAATAAGAGCTATAATAAAATTCTAACAAAAATCTTATACCTTTAGAAATATCACTTATTAAGCTCGTCTCCCTTATCAAAAATCCTGGTTCACCCCTAATTCAACCACATATATATATATATATATGCGCGCGCACGCTGTTAATTAATGACGTGCCTTGAGCATGAGGAAAGCTGGGCGATATATTAATTATAATGTTTTTCCCATCGAATTAAGTTCAGTGATGTAAAAAACACAGATAATGAAGTTTCTATGAATAGTACAATCATAAGAGCATTGTGGGGTTGACATCCATATCAGTACCCGTACGTACGAATTACGATTGCGTGCGTTGTTGCCATGTAATTTGCGGGGTACGTCGATTGTGGAGGCATGCAGTTGTCCCTAGCAAAATAAAATAAATATTACAAACAAATAAATTTTGGCGACGAAGTAGGCCTTTTGAATAACTCTCCGTAAGTAAAAAAAAAAAAAACCTACTCCGAGTCAATTAAATCCAAATAAATTTTTTCCTTAAGTAGAGATTAAAGTATATATATATATATATATATATAAAGGCAAATTTTAAGTAAATTAAACATAACCTAGTTTTAATACTTTTATTATTCCCTTCAAATTAAAAATCAATAGGTAAAAGTGAAAAGAGTTTTTTGGAAAAAAAAAAAAAAAAAAAAAAAAAAGTAGAGAAAACCGTTATCCAAAGATTCAGAAAATAAAAAATGAAAAAAGCCTTAGTTTCTATACTGAAATTGAGAAATTTCAGTTGGATGAATTGTGTGCTTTTCGGCCTTTTCGCAAGCTAGGCTTTACCTGAATAACATGGCTCTTGCAGCTAACATTCTATTGCTATTTTTGTTAGAACAACTCACTCTAACTAACACAATATCCCACTATCTGTTATACAAAATACGTTATATTCTACACAAAACACATTCTGCTAAACGCAACACAAAACAAATGAAACGCATAATGCATATCTTCTAGACTTCTCTAATGCCATTTAGCTATTTTTGCCTATTTTACGTTATTTTTGCTACACATTCTTAGGAAATCGAGTTTTGTTAGGCGTGTGACTCATCAAATTCACACATGTCTTATTCCAATGCACTGCTTTACTAAACCCTTTTCATTTACTTTGAACAAAGCCTTTACAACTTTGTAAAGCTCTTTTTATGCATTGTTACATTAGTAGACATGTCTGTTGCTACCTGTGAAATATTAAAGGAAAAAATTTTGACAATAAAGCTATCATTTTAAATGAGATGAAACCAATTGAAAATATAATAAAAGGAAAGGGGCTAAGGGGCCAAAAATATTTCTTGCTAGGAGTCAATAGGCAAAAAAACCTTTTTTTTTTTTTTTTTTTTTTTTTTTAAATTTTTTACCTTAGTTGTTCTTTTTTATTAAAATTAAAGTTGAGGAGGGACATGGCCGCCCCCCCCCCCCCCTCTCTGTGTCATTGGGGCTACACCCAAAAGTAATATTACGCTGACTATAATATATTAATCATTTATACACACACAAAAAATATGCAAATTTACCATTAAATATATAAGATCACATGTAAATTTTACAAATTCAATAACGAATTTACAAAATAAATATATAAAAAAAATAACACCGAACACATTTCTATATATATATTTTGGCAAGCTTATGGTGCATTTTGGTTTTATATATGGATATTGATAATTTGTTGGCTTTGAGCAATTAAATAAGGTGTTAATCTTCCAAAATTTTCTATTGACTTTGATTTTATTAGGATTGTCCGATCCTCTCGGCTCGTTTCAGTTGACAAGTAGGTATGCTCTCCCAATCTCTCACATTATTAGTAAGCTGAAGTTTGAATTCCTTACTTCGTGCTTGGGCGTGGGACAACACGTACAAGTGCTTCGGATATGTATATATATATATAATGCAATATAATCATACAATTATGTGTGCTTAAAGAGCACTTTCTCCTCCTTATTCAAAAATAAAAAACAAAAAGAAAAAATTCTATGAGGGTAAGCTTGATGGTTAGGCCACTAAGGTAGTTACGTAACACTCCTTGAAATCAAGCAGCTTAAAAAATAGCAATTTTTTTTTTTTTTTTTTTGTAAACTAATGATATATCACTATGTGGTATAATATAATTAATTACCTTATATTAATTACCTTATAATATAGAGTTTACCTAATAAACTTCTCTTTCTTTTTCTTTTTTATTTTATTTTATTTTAACACGATTTTTCGTGGGACACATCACAATTATTAATCATTTAATTCCCTATGTACGTGAAAATAACAGTAATACACATCACAATCAACCTGAAAGATAAACAATAATATATATATACGTAAAGCGCATTATTACAATTACAGGAAGGAGCAATTTGAGCAAATGCCTGCCCATTTTTTAATCTATTTTTCGTTTATTTATTCACGTACGTCTTATCAGTATTCACCTGGAATTCTTTACCGGGAGTTTCAATTCTTTCTTTAATAGAGAAGATTAACAGTTCAGTTGTAAAAATGCTTTGTTGGCCGGCATCATGAATTCCATGAAAGAGCAGCTAGATTTCTATTAATTACTCTCAATATTTATTGTAAATTTGTAATGCTTCCTTTCACATGGGTTTTTGTTGATGAGCTCTTCCCGCATCTCTGAAGCCCTAAAATCCAGCCAGAAAAAAGAACAAGAAAAACCATCGATCATTTGGTCCCCTGTCGTAGAGTTTGGTTATCCACGATATCATTCATTAATTACCATATAATAATTAGGTTCCTCTAAACGTACCAGCCTTTGCGGGCAAGGCTTGCCAGCTTCCATGGCCATGTTGTTCTTCGATGTAAGCCAAATGCTTCTGGTCTTCCTCTGGGGTCCACGGCCCTTTCTTCAACCCCACTGACCACCGTCTCACAGCATTGAGACCGGCGCATTTTTTATGCTAAATCGGAATGGGAACGTGGAAAAGCAGATAGGCGAGTGGCAATATATAGAGGATCAAAGAAATAAATATATGACCACGTAAGAAAACTTTGTTGCCAATATTACGCTTGACTTACTCGAGCCCAATCATTAGATATCCTTTTGTACGATGTTGTTTTTTTTTTTTTAACAAAAAAAAAAAAGGAAATGAAAATCTTTTATGGTGATTATTCAGAATTTCTAGTATGATTAAAACACACATGCATATATATAACATTATTTGCAGTAATGTTATGTATCACATTTTTGTCTCTTAAAAATTGATATAACTCTTAAAATTATTATTGAATTTATGATAGACCACTATTGAATTTTGATCCAATGGTAATTTTAAGAGCCACACTAATTTTGAAGCGACAAAAAAAAAAAACATAAGAGTGATATACAGCATTACTCAGGTGCTTTTCCGTACTTTGATATAAAATTTCTTCGACCAACTCAAAATGTCTACCTATAATTTATTAAAAAAAACAAAAAATGTCTACTTGTTTGAACTTCAGAAATGGTAAGCTTTTGTAATTTATTGGACTCTTTTGATACTATTTCCTCTTTGGTAAGGATTTTGCTTAAAAAGTTATGGATTTTTCAAAAGTTAGATAGTCTTGGGAAAACATTTGATTTAAAGAAAAACTATAAATATTGTTTTGTTAAAACCCTGTTAAATCAATATTTTTTTTTTTCATTTTTTTTTTTTTTGTAGATCCTTAGAATTAAATTCGAAATTCCGTTTGAATTCTAAAAATTTCTCCATATTTCATTCAGTCGGATTAATAACTAAAAATTGCTTCATAAACTATATATCCTGTTGCCTGTTGAATGATTGAATCTAACAAGGTGGGCCTCGTAGAAAATAATATCATCAAGATTCATAAAGATGAGTACCGTACCGTTATTTCAGGCAGGGCCCAATTGATTGATGGCTGCTCCTGCTCCCAATAATTCTATTAGGGATGCGCTATTTCTATATCATTATAATTTACATCAAGTTTAAATCAAGATACATCGGAGGTTTATTCATAAGTTTAGTTTAAATCAAGACACATTGAAGGTTCATTCATCAAGTTTTACACGTGAGTCAACTAGAGCCTGCAACTATTAATGTATTAATATCAATATCAATATCAGTGGAGTTTCCCTCCGTCCTTCAAATTTAATTAACTAAAAAAATAATAATTCAAAAAGTTTTATGCTTTTTTACCTATTACGTGGATGTACTAAATACCCACTTTCAGATATATTTTAAAAGAAAAAAAAAAAGAAAAAAAAGAAAAGAGTGAGTATACGAAGAAGGTTGTAATTAAAGGAGTCAAAATTGAGTTGATTAATAAATAAAAGAGATTTTAAGAATGATATCAAATATTGAACACCTCGTAGACAAATCTAAGAAAATTTATTTAAAAATGAATAAAAAAAAAAAATAGAAAGAAGAAGAGAGGGGAGAGGGGGTGGGGGATAAGGATAGAAGAAGCTGTTAGAATTTGATTCATCATTCATGCCTAATCCACCAACCTGGATTGCCCGGTTTGAGATCGAACAGCTTGCATGTGATGCAACTATGTTGGGGCCAATCAAAACAAAAACTTCAAAAACGACAGCCCCACGTGGATCGCTTTGCTCTGATTGGCGAAATCCAGGGAGTCCCACGGCCCCCCTCTTTTGTGTCTTCAAATGAATCAAATCTTGTGTAGAAACGTTTAAAACTTCAGGTCAATGCTGATGGTTACTCCTGGTCAATGCTGATGGTTACTACGTGGTGAGATTCTACTTATGGTCTCCGATCTCTATATGAATAGAAAAATGATTGTTGTACAAATTTTGTCCTAATTTTTGTAAAATTTTAATAATTTTTTCTTAAATTAATTATTGAATCTGTTTTTCTACATGTAGTCTATAGATCATATATATATCTAATGATTAATTTTAAAAATAATTGTTAAAGTTATACGATCGTAAACTATCATATTTTATCAATCCGAATATATTTTTTGAGAAACAAAAAAAATAATAAAATATTATCAGTCATGTCAACTTGTTGTGAGACTATTATGAGAAATGAGTGTAGGAATTATTCCTCGTATTTTTTTTTTTTTTTCTGTACTCTAAGGTTATAGGGAACCGTGACTGTGTGGACCTGGACCCTCACAGAGAAAGTTATCGCGCTTCCGTGGGTCTGTCACTTTCTCCCTAAATAAAAGAAAAGGAGGAAGGAAAGGACAAAAAAAAAAAAAAAAAAAAAAAAAAAATAACTGCTCCGGAAATTGCCCAATCAAGCTAGTGGGGTTGTCTTTGTCTCACCGCGAGCGAGGTAGATTTTCATTGTCGATTGATAAAGATTGTTGACTTAGAGACATTCAACGTACCACGATGGCGTTTGCTTCCTTTGCCAATTTCAGCATTCCCACGTACTCTTCCGTGATGAAACATTCATTGTCCACAACGACATCCTACAAAATTCAACAACCATCCACAAAAATCCTATAAAAAAAACCAAAAAAACCAAAAAAAGGCAAGAAGATGAAGAAAAAAAAACATTAATCATGTTGGGCCACTATCATTTTATAGACAAGAAAGCAAACACCAAGTAGCCATGGTTTGGATGAATCCCATGGTAAATTTTAACTTATTAAATTTACCTCATTTTATAAGTTTTAACTTTTGAAATAAGTTGTTATTTAACATTATTCATGACTTGATTCATTAATTCTAAAAGGAGTTTCTAAAAACACTTTATAACACAAAACACAGGTAGACACATATTTATCAAGGTTGTCACTGTTTTAAAGGCTACTTTATTCACTATAAAATAGTGAATAACAGTGCACTTCCAACCATTATACAGGGGCGGAACCACGTGCATGCTGGGGGGATGAATGTCCCCTCAAAAGTTTTAAAATTTAGCTTAAAATATATAATTTTATAAATTTGTCTCCCCAAACTAATTTTTTTGTCCCCACTAAAATTTTTTCTTTCTACTTTAACCCCTTTTTTATTTTGAAAAACCAAAAATATCCCTGCTCATAAGTCACAATCAAAGCCTGCACTGCCAGGCTGCACGTCTGCAAGCAGCAAGGACCAGCACATGTGCTGCGTCTTCAAGCTCACAAGTCACAATCAACAACTGCAAGTCTACAAGCTCACAACCTTCCTCACCTCAGCAAGCGTGAAACCCTTTCCTGCTTTCCTCTTCAACCTTCCTCAGCAAGCCTTTCACTTTTTTCTTAAAGGATCGCTCAACTTCAAGCTCATAAATTCGTGATAGAGCATGGAATAGCTCTGCTTGCAAAGCAGAAACAATAGAGATCAAAGCACCCTTTTGATCCTGGAGAAGCCCCATGCCGTCCGCAACCTCTTAGGTCAATCCTATTCCACCCTTTGTTTAGTTGAATTTTCTTTTTATTTTTGAAAAAAAATTATGTGAAACTTTACTGAGGGATGGATGATTAACTCTTAGATCAAAATAGAGAAACAAAACAAACGAATAGAATTGGCACGATATAAGGATACATGATTCTGTCTGCAGAGATATTTGACCGTCCTCTTTAGCCTAGAAGAAGGGGGGCATGATTTACAAATTTAAAAAGGGGAAAAAAAATAAAAGAAAAATTATTGATCATATTAGGGTTCATTTTGGCTTCTATTAAATTGTAAAATAAATTAAAAATAATCCGTAGGAATTTTCTTTTTCTTACTTTTTCCTTTACTAGTAGCTGTACGAATTATAGATTATGTGCTTTCTAAGAGTAGTCTTTTTTAATGGACTATGTGCTTTCTCAGTTTCTCTTTTATATATTTCGTCAAATATGTTCTGATTTTTAAATGGGTTTATCATTTAAGCTTTGGAGCAATATTGTTATGACTTGACTCTCATTATTGTTGTTGTTGGGAGTTTTGAGGGATCTTGTTAAAAGAAATAATGTACGCTCAAAGGTACAACTTTTTTTTTTGACCCTATAAATTGTGCTTCGTTTATTTTACTAGTAGTTTATACTATTGTATGTTTGTGATATCGTGAAAATTTAATATTATAATTTCGAATCAAAAAGGTACTTACCGTACTTTGATGTATAAAATACAAGTTTATTTATTGTTAGTGGTAATAAAAAATAAAAAATATCATTTGTTAGTACTAATAAGAGCTATAATAAAATTCTAACAAAAATCTTATACCTTTAGAAATATCACTTATTAAGCTCGTCTCCCTTATTAAAAATCAATTGGGCCCTACCTGAAATAACGGTACGGTACTCATCAAGATTCATAAAGATGAGTACCGTACTGTTATTTCAGGCAGGGCCCAATTGATTGATGGCTGCTCCTGCTCCCAATAATTCTATTAGGAATGTGCTATTTCTATATCATTATAATTTACATCAAGTTTAAATCAAGATACATCGGAGGTTTATTCATAAGTTTAGTTTAAATCAAGACACATTGGAGGTTCATTCATCAAGTTTTACACGTGAGTCAACTAGAGCCTGCAACTATTAATGTATTAATATCAATATCAATATCAGTGGAGTTTCCCTCCGTCCTTCAAATTTAATTAACTAAAAAAATAATAATTCAAAAAGTTTTATGCTTTTTTACCTATTACGTGGATGTACTAAATACCCACTTTCAGATATATTTTAAAAGAAAAAAGAAAAGAGTGAGTATACGAAGAAGGTTGTAATTAAAGGAGTCAAATTGATTTGATTAATAAATAAAAGAGATTTTAAGAATGATATCAAATATTGAACACCTCGTAGACAAATCTAAGAAAATTTATTTAAAAATGAATAAAAAAAAAAAAATAGAAAGAAGAAGAGAGGGGAGAGGGGGTGGGGGATAAGGATAGAAGAAGCTGTTAGAATTTGATTCATCATTCATGCCTAATCCACCAACCTGGATTGCCCGGTTTGAGATCGAAGAGCTTGCATGTGATGCAACTATGTTGGGGCCAATCAAAACAAAAACTTCAAAAACGACAGCCCCACGTGGATCGCTTTGCTCTGATTGGCGAAAGCCAGGGAGTCCCACGGCCCCCCTCTTTTGTGTCTTCAAATGAATCAAATCTTGTGTAGAAACGTTTAAAACTTCAGGTCAACGCTGATGGTTACTACATGGCGAGATTCTACTTATGGTTCCCGACTCCTATTAGAATAGAAAAATGATTGTTGTACAATTCTTGTCTAATTCTGACAACTTTTTTTTAAATTAATTATTGTATCTGTTTTTTTATATGTAGGTCTAACATATCTAATGATTAATTTTTTTAAAAAAATTGTTAAAGTTGTACGATTGTAAACTATCATATTTCATCCATCCGAATATATTTTTTTCCGGATTCTACGGTTCTAGGGAACCATGAGTGCATGGACCCTGGACCCCACAAACAAAGCTATTGATGTTTCCGTGGGCATGTCTCCTTCTCCCTACATGTTTTAATATGAACCACCCAAAATAATAATAATAATAATAAATAATAAAAAAAAAAACCCTGCTCCGGAAATTGCCAAATTAAGTTAATGGGGTTGTCTTGTCTCACAGCGTGGCGGTTTTTCAATGTCGATTGGTAAAGATTGTTAGACTTAGAGTACTAGCAGCAGACACTCAATTATTTTCCCTAATTTACGGAAAATTTAGAGAACCAAACCACTTTTTATTCCCTATCAAAAAACACCCCCACGTAAAATAGATTCCCTTAATTTTTTTCTATATCAATTAAATACTATTTTTTACTCTTATTTTATTCTTTTTTTTTTTTTTTTTATCTTTCCTACTTTTATTTTTTATTCATTCTTTTATTCTATCTTGCTCTCTCCTTCTCCGTCCTCTCTCTCTCTCTCTCAAAACCCACCAATTTCGACGACAACGCCATTTCACCAGCCATGATCGTCGCGAACCGGAGCTGTATCTCCCCAGTCAACCAGTGGGTCTCCGGCTGGACACGTTCGCCACCCAATTTTGGGTCGAGTCGATGACGATCCAGGTCAGGGTCAAGTTCTCCTCGAGGGTCTTGAGCCACGCTTCACCCTCTCCGACGTGTCATATTGGCGTTCAAACGGACTCTTTCTCGTCAAGTAGCTCGACCCGAAAAGGCGAGAAGAGGAACCAGGCAGTCTCGGTTTCGGACTCTTGGACTTTGGAGAAGATAAGCCGCACCCAATATCCCATTTTCCAATTCCACCCCCAACCCATCAGGATTGCCGTCTCCTTCGTCCTCCTTAGGATCGCTGTCTTCATCTGCTTCCGGCGCCGGAGAGGCCGTGAGTTCGCCTACTACAAGATGCGTACTGATTTTTTGCCAACCCATCTCCCTGCTTCATCTGCTTCAGGAGGCGTGAGAACATAGAGGAGAGAAGAGACTTGAGAGAGCCAGAGAGGAGAGAGATTTTTTTTTTTTATTAAAATAAGGTATTTGGTAGCACTGTAGCTACCCAACGATGGAGCCCTATAATAGGGTAACTGCTGTGGCTTTTTTTTTTATAACTTTTTATAAATTTTTCCTATTTTATGAAAGGGAACTACTTATAGGGCATCTGCTACTAGTGCTCTTAGAGACATTCAACATACCACGATGGCGTTTGCTTCCTTTGCCAATTTCAGCATTCCCACGTTCTCTTCCGTTATGAAATATCCATTGTCCACAACCACACCCTACAAAATTCAACAACCATCCACAAAAATCCTAAAAAAAAAAAAAAAAAAAAAAAAAAAAAAAAAAACAACAACAACAACAACAACAACGTTAATCATGTTGGACCACTATCATTTTATACAAAGAAAGCAATCCCATGGTAAATTTTAACTTATTAAATTTACCTCATTTTATAAGTTTTAACTTTTGAAATAAATTGTAATTTAACAATATTCATGGCTTGATTCATTAATTCCAAAAGGAATTTCTAAAAACACCTTATAACACAAAATACAGGTAGACACATATTTATTAAGGTTGTCTCCGTTTTAAAGGCTACTTTATTCACTATAAAGTGTTTTCCCTCAAATTCAGCTGGATCAGGATCCCCTACAATTTTAATGAAATTATATATTCTCAAATTACGTCTGATCTGAAATGTTCTTGCAACTAGCATAAAAAAAATAAAATAAAATAAAAAGCGAATATTGATAAATTAAAAAAATAAAAAAATAAAAAAATTGACCTGTATGATATGACAACTGTATGATTATAACATATCTAATGAAAAGAAATATAATACATATATAACTTCTATACAACTCCAACAATTTTTTTTAGGGTTAAATAACTTACACCCCTTGTAGTTTAAAAACTTTATTTTTTGCCCCCTCAGTATTCATTTTTTTCATAGGTGGTACCTGTGCCATGGGAAAAGACGGAGATGGTACTTCCGTTAATTTTTCCATCCAAAACTGACGGATTTCCACTTCAGCGATAAGTGGCCCACATTTTTATTATTATTTTTTTAAAAAAATTAAAATTAAAATTTCAGTATAGAAACTAAGGCTTTTTTTATTTTTTATTTTCTGAATCTTTGGATAACGGTTTTCTCTACTTTTTTTTTTTTTTTTTTTTTTCCAAAAAACTCTTTTCACTTTTACCTATTGATTTTTAATTTGAAGGGAATAATAAAAGTATTAAAACTAGGTTATATTTAATTTACTTAAAATTTGCCTTTACATATATATATATATATATACTTTAATTTCTACTTAAGAAAAAAATTTATTTGAATTTAGTTGACTCGGAGTAGGTTTTTTTTTTTACTTACGGAGAGTTATTCAAAAGGCCTACTTCGTCGCCAAAATTTATTTGTTTGTAATATTTATTTTATTTTGCTAGGCACAACTGCATGCCTCCACAATCGACGTACCCCGCAAATTACATGGCAACAACGCGCGCAATCGTAATTCGTACGTACGGGTACTGATATGGATGTCAACCCCACAATGCTCTTATGATTGTACTATTCATAGAAACTTCATTATCTGTGTTTTTTACATCACTGAACTTAATTCGATGGGAAAAACATTATAATTAATATATCGCCCAACTTTCCTCATGCTCAAGGCACGTCATTAATTAACAGAGTGCGCGCGCATATATATATATATATATATGTATGGTTGAACTAGGGGTAGAACCAGGATTTTCGATAAGGGAGACGAGCTTAATAAGTGATATTTCTAAAGGGATAAGATTTTTGTTAGAATTTTATTATAGCTCTTATTAGTACTAACAAATGATATTTTTTATTTTTTATTACCACTAACAATAAATAAATACATAAACTTGTATTTTATACATCAAAGTACGGTAAGTACCCTTTCGATTCGAAATTATAATATTAAATTTTCACGATATCACAAACATACAATAGTATAAACTACTAGTAAAATAAACGAAGCACAATTTATAGGGTCAAAAAAAAAAGTTATACCTTTGAGCATACATTATTTCTTTTAACAAGATCCCTCAAAACTCCCAACAACAACAATAATGAGAGTCAAGTCATAACAATATTGCTCCAAAGCTTAAATGATAAACCCATTTAAAAATCAGAACATATTTGACGAAATATATAAAAGAGAAACTGAGAAAGCACATAGTCCATTAAAAAAGACTACTCTTAGAAAGCACATAATCTATAATTCGTACAGCTACTAGTAAAGGAAAAAGTAAGAAAAAGAAAATTCCTACGGATTATTTTTAATTTATTTTACAATTTAATAGAAGCCAAAATGAACCCTAACATGATCAATAATTTTTCTTTTATTTTTTTCCCCTTTTTAAATTTGTAAATCATGCCCCCCTTTTTCTAGGCTAAAGAGGACGGTCAAATATCTCTGCAGACAGAATCATGTATCCTTATATCGTGCCAATTCTGTTCGTTTGTTTTGTTTCTCTATTTTGATCTAAGAGTTAATCATCCATCCCTCAGTAAAGTTTCACATCATTTTTTTTCAAAAATAAAAAGAAAATTCAACTAAACAAAGAGTGGAATAGGATGGACCTAAGAGGTCGCGGACGGCATGGGGCTTCTCCAGGATCAAAAGGGTGCTTTGATCTCTATTGTTTCTGCTTTGCAAGCAGAGCTATTCCATGCTCTATCATGAATTTGTGAGCTTGAAGTTGAGCGATCCTTTAAGAAAAAAGTGAAAGGCTTGCTGAGGAAGGTTGAAGAGGAAAGCAGGAAAGGGTTTCATGCTTGCTGAGGTGAGGAAGGTTGTGAGCTTGAAGACGCAGCACATGTGCTGGTCCTTGCTGCTTGCAGACGTGCAGCCTGGCAGTGCAGGCTTTGATTGTGACTTATGAGCAGGGATATTTTTGGTTTATCAAAATAAAAAAGGGGTTAAAGTAGAAAGAAAAAATTTTAGTGGGGACAAAAAAAATTATTTTGGGGGAACAAATTTATAAAATTATATATTTTAAGCTAAATTTTAAAACTTTTGGGGGGACGAATAACATGCACGTGGTTCCGCCCCTGTATAATGGTTGGAAGTGCACTGTTATTCACTATTTTATAGTGAATAAAGTAGCCTTTAAAACAGTGACAACCTTGATAAATATGTGTCTACCTGTGTTTTGTGTTATAAAGTGTTTTTAGAAACTCCTTTTAGAATTAATGAATCAAGTCATGAATAATGTTAAATAACAACTTATTTCAAAAGTTAAAACTTATAAAATGAGGTAAATTTAATAAGTTAAAATTCACCATGGGATTCATCCAAACCATGGCTACTTGGTGTTTGCTTTCTTGTCTATAAAATGATAGTGGCCCAACATGATTAATGTTTTTTTTTCTTCATCTTCTTGCCTTTTTTTGGTTTTTTTTTTTTTTTTTTTATAGGATTTTTGTGAATGGTTGTTGAATTTTGTAGGATGTCGTTGTGGACAATGAATGTTTCATCACGGAAGAGTACGTGGGAATGCTGAAATTGGCAAAGGAAGCAAACGCCATCGTGGTACGTTGAATGTCTCTAAGTCAACAATCTTTATCAATCGACAATGAAAATCTACCTCGCTCGCGGTGAGACAAAGACAACCCCACTAGCTTTATTGGGCAATTTCCGGAGCAGTTTTTTTTTTTTTTTTTTTGTCCTTTCCTTCGTCCTTTTCTTTTATTTAGGGAGAAAGTGACAGACCCACGGAAGCGCGATAGCTTTCTCTGTGGGGTCCAGGTCCACACAGTCACGGTTCCCTAGAACCTTAGACTACGGAAAAAAAAATGAAAAATAATTCCTACACTTATTTCTCACAACAATTCTACAACAAGCTGACGTGACTGGTAATATTTTATTATTTTTTTTGTTTCTCAAAAAATATATTCGGATTGATAAAATATGATAGTTTACGATCGTACAACTTTAACAATTATTTTTAAAATTAATCATTAGATATATATGATCTACGGACTACAGGTAGAAAAACAGATTTAATAATTAATTTAAAAAAATTTATTAAAATTTTATAAAAATTAAGTAAAAAATTGTACAACAATCATCTTTCTATTCATATAGAGATCGGAGACCATAAGTAGAATCTCACTACGTAGTAACCATCAGCATTGACCTGAAGTTTTAAACGTTTCTACACAAGATTTGATTCATTTGAAGACACAAAAGTGGGGGTCTGTGGGACTCCCTGGATTTCGCCAATCAGAGCAAAGCAATCCATGTGGGGCTGTCGTTTTTGAAGTTTTTGTTTTGTTTGGCCCAACATAATTGCATCACAAGCTGTTCGATTTCAAATCATAATGATGATTGATGAATCAAATTTTAATAGCTTCTTCTATCCTTATCCCCCCTCTCTCTTCTTCTTCTTCTTTTTTTTTTTTTTTTTTAAATAAATTTTCTTAGATTTGTCTACGAGGTGTTCAATATTTGATATCATTCTTAAAATCTCTTTTATTTATTAATCAAATCAATTTGACTCCTTTAATTACAACCTTCTTCGTATACTGAATCTTTATATATATATATATATATATTAGGTGTTATGTTGCATTGTATCACAATTAATGTAATAATAAGTAGGACTTCAAAATAAGAAGTTATTTAATCACAAACCTTGTTCAAGCTAGATTATTTCTTCTGATCTTATAAAAAATTTAGTCCCCACTTTTTCTTTTTCTATTTTTTTTTTCTTGGTTCCTTTTCAACCAGTTAAGTTTCTATTTTCTCAATTTTTTTTTTTCTCTTGGAGTGTGCTTGAAAAAAAAAATGTCCCCTAGAAAAATCTAAATATGTTTTGAAACTTCAATAAAAAGGGAAACTTTTAAAAAATGCACGCTTTTAAATGTGAATTGCTCAATCTATTCTTAACTATTTTTCCTTTTTAATTAAGATTGATTTAAAGGTAGATTGAATATGCTACGTCAGTTGAGAATGCTGAAAGAATAATAAAAAGCATATTTCTTTACCAAATGCTTAATTACATTTTTAAAAATATATTTTTACTAACTGTGTTTTGAAGTTTGTTTGTTTGTTTGTTTTTTTATGTTTTCGAACCGACAAACCAAAGGAACACTTAATCCCACCACATTCCTTTTTTACAAAAAATAAAAATAAATAAAACCACCACTTTCCACTACTCAAATTTAGGATGGTCTCTTAGAGTTGTTTGTTCCTAGGTAGGGCTGATCAAATACCTATGAACATGCCCCGCCCCGCCCGGCCCTAAAATTTCGGGTTTTAGTTGATTTTTTGAGGGTACGGGTCCAAAAACGATATACCCGTGCGGGGCGGGTTGCGGTTTTTAAAAACCCCGGGGACCCGCCCCGCCTCACACAATTAAAAAAAATAAAAAACAAAAAACCCTAGCAGTGCCGCACGCCCCCTTCACATTTTTTCCTTTCTTTTCTTTCTAAACCCTAGCGCCGCACCCCTTTGCCTCTTCTTCTTCTTCTTCACGATTTTTGTCGTGCTGCGTCTGCTCCAATGGAAATATGGAAGTTGATAGGCCTCGCCGAGTCACTGATTTTGTGGGGACGTCATGAAGCTCCAGATCAGGGTTGATGAGAAGACCGGGAACGGTGGGAAGATCGTCGGTGCTCACTTCAAGAGGCCTCGCCGAGTCGTCGATCCTGAGGTCAATGGCCTCTCATCCCTTTTTTGTGATTTGTTTGAATCTGGCATTTGTGATTTGTTTGTGATTTTCTTGTTTGAATATGATTTTGTTTGAATCCGGTATTGTTTGAATATGATTTTCTTGTTTGGTTCGTGAGAAAATCTAGCTTTGATTTGGTTTCTCATGTATCTAGATCTAGGTATTAAACCCGCATATCCCCGCCCCGCATCACCCCCACACCGCACTGCACGGGTTCTCTCCATTTTGTGCGGTTTGCGGGTGCGATTTTCGCAACCCGCATGGGTGTGGGGTGGTGCCAAAAAAGGGTATCGCAGCCCCCCTCCCCCTGCCCCCGGCGTCCCATGCTTAGGGATGCATGGGGATGCTTTTATCTGTTTGGGATGGGCAGGACTTTGAGTCCATTTGTTTTCCCAACTACTTTAAAATGGGTTGGTTTTTTTTATTTAAGGCAATTAAGTCGGGCCGGGTGTTAATTTGATCATTGGGAGTTGGGCTCCATTTAATTGGTACAACAGAATTGTTGTTAGCCATTGGATCTTCTCATATTATACAATATACCATCAGTTGGTATAGCAAAGAAGGCTTCTTGTAAAGTTTTATGGAGGCCAAATCGGTGTCAAAACTAAGTTTAATTTAAATCTAAATTTGTCAATCTTAGTTGGTATTTAAACCGAAAATTAGAAACTTAAACAATGTTGAGAAACAAAAAGCTCGGTTGGTGGGGTGTTCAAACGAAACATTGTATAAGACTTGAAGTTTCAAAAGCCGAGCAACTTGGTCCGTATGGCAGTTGCAACATGTCCATACAAGCTATGTCAAAATAACATGAAGTTTTTCCCGAGACGCTCTGTTGGAATGGTTGTTCGGAACGAAGATGTTTGATAAATAAATATAAGAAGCCACAAATTAAGCTGCTTGGTCACAACCCTCGGTCAGACATTGTTCAAATGGGTTAACGAATGAAGAAACAATGAAGGTTGGTAGAACACCTCGGTTGGATAGTGTTCGAATGAGTTGAAGATCACGAGTAAGTTGAGACGTTTGGTTGGGGATGGGACGGATAAAGTACGAACGCCACCAAGTTGTGAACTGTGAAACCCTATCTGCATCTGAACAAGATCACTTACTTATCTGAATGCCGCCCTTTTCTTTTTTTTTTTTAATCATTTTACAGCTTTAGTTGCACCAAACCATTGGTTGCTTCCCACTATCTATATATGTGGTTTCCCCAAATTAATTAATTGGTAATTAACCTGAAATACCATTTATACTACCAAAATATTAGAATATATATATAGAGAAAATGTAATATTGATATGAGATCATCACTATTTCCTTTTGTATCTTCTTCTTCTTCTTATCCTCTTATATCGCTAGTACAAACCAAAGCCCCTATAAATACAATAACCTCTATAATTAAACTATTCTTTCAAATATAACAAGTACAAGAATACACACAAAATTTATTTCTACATGACTTTGCACTGTGACCTTGAAAATCTTGTGAATACCTCTAGTCTCCACTCTTCGAACTACCACTTGCTAATATGTAAAACGATAATGTTTTAGAGGTGAAAAATTATGCAAGTCCACGACTTAGTAAGTAAATTGCTAACGAAATTTACCTAGTGTACTTAATCCAGTTTATGTTAGTAATAAAAGTGAGGAAGATAATTATACATAGTAAGCATTTCGAGAAGCTGTTGTCAAAACATCATTAAGGTTTAAACATGAGGTTTTGGACAAGTTATGTTTAAGGGAAATATCATAATAATTTGCTCAGCTGGAAGAAAGCATTAGCAAACAGTTTAAGGTGTATGCTTATGAAATCACGTAGTAGTTTAAAGGCAAAACATTTATGCTGAAAAAGTGTAAAATATAATATCAATAAATATATCACAGTCTATAAACATCTTTTGCATAACCTATCTGTGCCCATATCCACTTTACAGTAGGGCTTGGGCGTCATATGAAACATATGGTACAATCTCGGTGCCGTCTTGATAAGGCATAATAGCCTGCAACCCTCTTATAGCTTGACTGGGGGGAATACCACAGGTAGCATGCAACCAGTGATGCCGCAAGTATAAGCACCACCCATGAGTTGTTGTGCTAGTCACACTAGCCTTTAAATCCAGGGTAGTTGAACATTCCACTCACAATGGGCCACAGGGTCAAATCCGTATAAAGAGTGTGCACATGCCCAAAATTCTTCACGCATTTTTTTCATGGTGGCATGCCACACAAACATTATAAATTTCTAGTTACGAGAACAAAATTAATATCATGTATAAATACAATGGATAACAATTAATTTTTAAATCAATCATTTCTCAAAAGATCAGGGCTCACGACATATGTTCAACAGAAATCATAATTGTAAAAATATGCACAGATTATTTCGACGAAAACATTCATGCTCAACGAATTAACTGTTTTAAAATTCTCATGGACGATTATTTACTTTTTACGCTAATATCCAAGTTTGGACTTTCTGAAAAGTCAAGCTTCTTACTCTACAAATTTTATACTCTATTATTAGTCGTATCCCCAATTCACAAACCCTAATTTCACTTAAAAAACCTTAATCCCACTTTCTGGCCCTTACCGATTGATCGCTGCTTAGGGATTAATTTATCAGTTGTCGGGCACCAATTGCTCATTAAGAAGCATCAATCTATCGATGATTGCAGATAATTCATTTTGGATTTTTTTTGGTTCAAGCTTCAAACTTTACACCATATGCTTGTTTCTAGTGTGTCATAAGGTCCTAAAGGCACTTACTTTACAAGCCTTGAACATGTTTAGGTCTTAAAAATCCTAGCTTTAACACAAATCCCTTCAATGCTCTTACGTACGTACGGGTCCTTATATGGATGTCAACCCCACAATGCTCTTATGTTTGTACTATTCATAGAAACTTCATTATTTGTGTTTTTTACATCATTGAACTTAATTCAATGGGAAAAACATTATAATTAATATATCTCCCAAATTTCCTCAGGCTCAAGGCACGTCATTAATTAACGGCGTGCACACACACACACACACACACACACACACACACACACACACACATATATATATATATATATATATATATATATATATATATATATATATATATATATATATCACTACAAAAATTCCTGTAATTCGCCGCGTGTCTACAGTAGCTGTTACTGTAGACACGCGGCCAAATAGCCACGTGTCTTTATGACAACGTGGCTATTTGTACATGGAAAACGAGTGGCCACGTGTATTAATACACGCGTCCATTTCCACGTGTATTTTATACATGCGTCCATTTGGCCACGTATATAAAATACACGTGGCCAACTGTTTTTAGAAATTTGTACACTATAAGTTAAATATATATATATAGGGGATAAATATATTTTAGCCCCCCAAACTACCACAATTTCTTCGGATGGCCCCCCAAACTACCATTGCTTAGATTCTGGCCCCCCAAACTACCACTTTCTGATTTTTTGGCCCCATCCGTCCATTTATGCTGTTAATTCTAAACAGAAATCCGAAAATACCCCTCCTACACTTTGAAATTCTCATGGTTAAGGGAGGGGTATTTTCAGGTTTTTGGCCAATTTTTGTTAGAATTGACGGTATAAATAGATGGATGGGGCCAAAAAATCACAAAGTGGTAGTTTGGGGAGTCAGAATCTAAAGCATTGGTAGTTTAGGGGGCCATCCGGAGAAAGGGTGGTAGTTTGGGGGGCTAAAATATATTTAACCATATATATATATAATAAAATTAATATTTAAAATATAGAATCAGGAATTTGGCCACGTGGCCAAAATTTGTGCAGGTAGGCGCGCGGGACAATTCCCGCGCACCCACCTGCCCATTACTTTGAAATATAGAATTGGTAGCGCGCCAAGCAGCTACGTGGATTTTAAATTTATAAGTTTACCACTCGCAATAGTACGTATCGATTGTACTATAGTAAGGGTGATCGAACCACAGAGATTATTGGTTGTTTTGCGTAACGGAATATTAAAGAGCGTATTTAACTTAACTTAAAGATAAAAATAAAAGTAAAGGTTGTAGAATTGAAGCTACAACAATAAAGTGAAGGAATGAAAGCGGAAAATGAAAACAAACTAAGAGAAAACTTAGGGTGTTGATCTTTATCCAATCCTCCACCAATGCAATGTTTAAAGTCTATATGGACCTTCCTAACATGTTTGATATGAGCGCATAATGGGCGTCAACCATTACAACGACCTCGACGTGAAAACACTCTAGTTAAAACGTAATCATAAAGCACCTAGGTTTACATTAATCTACTCCACGTAAAGACTAAACTATAATTGAAAAACATTTACTCTACCAAAGGTGTGGAGTGACTAATGTTCTCTAGCTTACTACTCTATAACACATCCTAATGAGTATAAACAATACATGAAAACCCTAATTAGGCCACAATGATAAGATATCTATTTTCACACCAAATCATTCCACATAAAGTTAAATTACAATTGAAAAACAATTAGACTACCAAAGGGGTGAAATGATTGGTGTTCCCTAACATACCCTATAAGGTGACTCTAATGAGAAATCATACATCATGTCAAATAGCTTCATTGCAAAAGACATCATTCTTGTTTCGAAGAATGTTGGTTTTACTCAAGACTTCAAGAAAAACTCATAGACAAGTTAATCTATTTTTCATGAATAATTGGATTGGAATATTGATATCAAAACCTTTTAGCATGAGTTTTGATATCCTCTATCCCTCAACAATCATCAAACATCTAAAGAAAATCCTAAGAACCTCAAGAACACTACATGGTTTTGGATAGGATTAGGATCAAACCCTAAGAACTAAATTAGCTATACATGAATTTAAACTAATCTAGGCATGGAAATGAATGAAAACAGTAAAGGAACAAGGGAGAAATGAATTAAAAACAACTATATTAAACTTAAAGAAATTCGGATTACAAAAGAGAATAAAACCCAAGCTAGAACATGAAGAACAAAGAAGAAAAAGAAAGGAGACAAGCTCTCTGGAACTAAGCCCAGAAAATGTGCATTAAAGAAAGCTAGAAATACAAGGAATTGAAGTGATACACCTGAGCAAATCCGAATAAACCCCAAAAGATGCATGTTCTAACCTAAATCCCTAATCTCATATATATAGAGAATTGGATTTACAAAAGACCATCAAGAGCTAATCCTAGCCACACAAACAGAGCTGGTCGGCGTCCATTTATGTCCACAAAATCCAACTTATGATTTGAATTGCATAAAGAATGCAAAGATCTAGAAATATCTGATTTTCTGGAAGACAGCGAATTCGATCGATCGAAAATATGTCGATCGATCGACTTTTCGATCGATCGAATTATTGGCTGTACAAATAGTAGATCGATCAAAATGCCTTGGACGATTTTCCATCTTTTCAGGGTCAGTCTCAAACTCTGGAAGTGATCAAAATGCCTTTGATGTATTTCCAGGTCTAATTCAAGAGTTTTGAATTAGATTTTAACTAAGACCTGAAAATAAGATAAAACACCAAAACTACAACAAAACGTTGTATATACAATACGAACTAGGTCTAACAAATACAAATAAAGGAGTCTTGAATCAAACAATTCAAGACTTATCAATAATATATATATATATATATATATATATATATATATAGCCACGTTTATATTAGTACACGTGGCCACAGAGCCACTTGTATTTATATACACGTGGCTAACTGTCAGCCACGTGTTTTACTGTACATGTGGCTTTGTGACCACGTGTTTTTTACTGTACACGTGGCCAATTGTACAATTAGCTACACTTGGATCTAACACGCACCGAACACGTGACCATTTACACGTGTCTACTTGTTCGCCACGTGTACAGTGTCCGTACACGTGGCAAAATGCAAGTGGCAAATTGTAGAAATTTTTGTAGTGTATGTACAGGGGCGGAACCAGGATTTTCGATAAGGGGGGACGAGCTTAACAAGTGACATTTCTAGAAGTATAAGATTTTTGTTAGAATTTCATTATAGCTCTTATTAGTACTAACAAATGATATTTTTTATTTTTTATTACCACTAACAATAAAAAAAAAATAAAAAAAAATAAAAACTTGTATTTTATACATCAAAGTACAGTAAGTACCCTTTCAATTCGAAATTATAATTTTAAATTTTCACGATATCACAAACACACAATAGTATAAACTACTAGTAAAATAAACGAAGTACAATTTATAAGGTCCAAAAAAAAAAGTGGTACCTTTGAGCATACATTATTTCTTTTAACAAGATCCCCCAAAACTCCCAACAACAACAATAATGAGAGTCAAGTCATAACAATATTCCTCCAAAGCCTAAATGATAAACCCATTTAAAAATCAGAACATATTTGACCAAATATATAAAAGAGAAACTGAGAAAGTACATAGTCCATTAAAAAAGACTACTCTTAAAAAGCACATAATCCATAATTCGTACAGCTACTAGTAAAGGAAAAAGTAAGAAAAAGAAAATTCCTACGGATTATTTTTAATTTATTTTACAATTTAATAGAAGCCAAAATGAACCCTAACATGATCAATAATTTTTCTTTATTATTTACCTTGGTTGCCATGGACGTACTTGCACAAGCAGTAGAGCTTCGGCTATCATCACAAACTCTTCACTTCTCTCTTATTTTACCTTGGTAAATTAACGACTCACGGGCCAAACAGGGTTGTGCGCGGGTCATTGTCTGTCATTCATATGCCACCCCTAAAGCGGATGTGTGAGCCTTTTTGGCTTTTTCCATGCCATCGCTGGCAATGCGACCATCGCTTCCAATTCTCACTTAATTTGTTTCACCAAACATCTTGCAAAATCTGGAAGTCTAATGGTGTGTGTTTGGTAACATAATTCTAAAAAAATGAATATAATTTTAATTTTGCTTTTTTTTTTTAAAAAAAAATAATAATAAATTATATTTTATTCAACTTTTTCAAAAACAAATCATATTTTATTCAATTTTTCTAAAAAGTCAAACATCGAAATTCGCTCACCAAATAAGAATTGAATTCTAATTTCAAAAATCCAACGCCTAAAACGTACCATAAGACTCCTCTATGTTTCTCAAAAATAAAAATGACTATGATTTTGGGAGAAACTGCGCTTTTGTGTCATTTTAAGTGCCTCTTCCTAACGTCGTTTTCAATACGTAAAAGATTGAATGATCTTTTAAGGTTCGTGTTACTTCTCTTGCCGTCTCTGATACAGCATCACAAATCGTCTTAAATGACGACTTTTTTTTCTTAGCAATTGTGAGGAAGGTGTCATCCATTTTACAAGTTATCTTCTACCCATTTAGGTTCTCAAAAAACCATTAAATCACAAAATGGCCTATGCATGTGTGGTATAACACTGATCTAGACTCGACCTCAAGTTATTTGGCCATACAATGTTGTGTAGCACAAAAGTCATATCTTCTCCTTAAATAACCAATTTCCTAACCCAATCTACACTTTTAACATACTAGACAACATATTATGAAATGTAACTTATCAAACATGAAACTGAGACTAGAGTTTCAAATTTTACCCCTTGGTAGTGTGGATTCTAATTCCTTAGCCTCAAAGAACCATAAAATGGGCTCATCTCTCTTGCTCTCTCTCTCGGCTGATGGTTGGATGAAGAAATAGGTTTTCTAGAGTTTCTACAATGAGGGCCCTACATTTTTCAAAGTTTTGGACGCGTTATTTTCGCATATAGGTTTGACATCAATTGATCACTATTTTGGACCGATCTATCGGTAACTGTGGATAAGGTGTTGATGTGGCATCAATCACCCTTCGAGTGCTGATCAATCAATCCACCCAATTTTTGGTATTTTTGGTCATTTATTAATATGTTTTATTTTAAGAAAAAATACATTTTACTCCCAAAATTTGACAACTTTTTCACTTTTGCCTCTAATATTTAAAAAGTGCCAATGTACCTCCAACAAAGTTTTCGAAATTTTCAATGTAAACACTCCATTAATCATTTCCGTATTCTTTCACGAAAAATACCTCATGTGCACCGCATGTAAATTTTTTGGTATAAAATTTTCAAAATTGCCCCATATACACGTGTTAATTCCCAAAATGACCTCATTGTTTTTTTTTTTTTTTAAAGGAAGGAAAAATAGAAAAGAAAAAAAAAAGGTGGCTAAAAAAAAGGAAAAAAAAAATGGTGGCCCTAGCCACCCTCATGGGCCATTTGGGGGTGGCGATTTGTTTTTGTTTTTGTTTTTTATAGTTAAGTAGCTTATATATATATATATATATATATATATATATATATATAGAGAGAGAGAGAGAGAGAGAGAGAGAGAGTTAAGTTGCTTTGGAAATCATGTGGCCTAGAGCTGGGTCAGTGGGTTTTTTTTTTTTTTTTTTTTTTTTTTTTTTTTTTTTCCTTTTTTTGTTTTTTTTTTGTTTTTTTTTTTCCTTCGTGGTCTGATCAGTGGTAGGAAGACGTTAGTTTTAAAATGAGATGTTAAAGGTAGACGGTAGATGGTCTTTAAAATGACGTCGTCTTTTTAATTTTTTTGCCGTCAGATCTTGACCGTCCATTTTTAATGGCAAATGTTCTGTTATTTTATTTTACAGCACTGAAGCTGGATCCTACTTTATATATATATAGAGAGAGAGAGAGAGAGAGAGAGAGAGAGATTCCTTATAGATGAGATTTCTAAAAGAATATGAGAATAAGTGCAGAAATGTTGAAATGGCAGCTTAATTACTAATTAATTAGTCTGCTGGCCATGCGTTGTATTTATAACATCAATGAGGTATATTCTGTACACTTGATGATAAACGTAAAATATAAAACAGATTATATTTGAAAACTAAAACTCAAGTGATAGGATCTACAACGAACTAACAAAGAGATAGACTACATCTTTGAATTACAAGAGACTAATCTCGATCTATCTGCTGTTTGAGTCTTGGAACAAGTCTGTTGCAATGTAACCTTTGTTGTAGGTGTAACAGACTTGGACTCTGCTATTGATGGGGATGATTGGTAATATCCTTAAAAATTTCTACTGTTATTTTCAGGCTTCTAATCTGTTCTTTCACCACGGAAAATGGGATCCGTACCCAGCACCCTGGTCTAATTTATGACCATTTTCAGCCTTACTTTAATTTGCTTTTATCACCAGAATTATCATCAAAACCATTTTGCAGAATGGATGTCCGTTCTGTGGCCTAATTTATTATTTATGATTATTTTCAGCTTTATTTTGCTTTCATCACCAGAATTATCACCGGCCAGAACCATTTTGTAGGCAGTTATGAATGTGACTCCGGCCGGCAGACAACCACACAAACTTCAAGTTGGTTTTTTACTCTCGATCTATTGTAGCAGCTTTCACTCAAAATAAATACGTCCAAGCAAATCGATCGTGGCATACTTGCATGCCATGAAACATAAACCTTTTCCTAAAAAGACAACCAGTCAATTTTGGTGGCCATGCGGTGGCCGGCCAGTTTTTATTAAATTGTTTTTTAAGATTTAAATTTTATCAATTTAACCTTATGGATTAAATTGATAAAATTTAAATCTTGGGGATCAATGTTAAAGCACCCAACTAAAACACCATAATAGATTCAGCTGAGCAGCACCATATCAAACTACATAACCCCATTCCGAAACCCACCAAAAAACAGACAAAAACAAAAAAAAAAAAAAAGGAAGAAGAAGAAGAAGAGTTGGATGAATGTGGTATTTTTGTTCGATGTCTCAAAGCTCTAAAGAAACCGCAAATCACAGCAAGCAACTAAAAAAACAAGATCCAAAAACAACTCAAAAAAGAAGAAATGGGGGAGGGAAATGGTCGCAGGAGCTGTGGGAGCCCAAATCTCAGCCAACTTTGTCCCTCCAATTCCTGCATTTTCTCAGCCAAATCTCACCCATAAAAAACTAAAAAAGCCGGATCTGGAGAAAAAATCAAAAGGAAAGATTAAAAAAAAAAAAAAAAAAAAACTAAGAACAACTTACAGTGGATGGGCTCGTCGGCGGTGGTGGTTCGGCTAGGGCTGCTCGTGGCGGTACGGTGGTTGGGTCATCGGACCGGAGCCGAACTGGAGATGGAAAACCCCAGTGGTTGGGTTTTGGCCGGAGATGGAGAACCAACAGTGGAGTCGCGGGCTCGTGAGTGATTGACAGTGGCGGGCTCGTGAGCCGTCGATGGTGGCGGTTTCATGGTGGGGTTGAGGAGAGGAGAGGAGAGGAGATGGAGAGAGGGAGGGAGGGAGGGAGGGAAAGATTTGGGGGGAAATGGTTTTGGGGACCAAAAAAATAGTTACATAGAAGAAGAAGTATTGCACTGGTTTCAAATGGTCGCCGGAACTGGAAGACAGCCGGAACTGGAAGAAGGACGGAGAACGAACGTTGGCCGAAGATGGAGAACGATGGTGGTGGGGTCGTGCGTGGTGGTCGACGGTGGGAAGAAAATGGGTAGAGGGAGAGAGGGAGGGAAAATTTGGGGGAAAGCTAGGTGGGAACATGAATGAGAAAAATGGGGGTATTGCACTAGTTTTGGTTTCAAATTTTGAAATTTTTAATTTTAATTTTAATTTTTTTAAAAAAAATTAAAACTGAAATGGCCCTTTCCACGTAGGAAAGGGCCGAGTGGAGGATGGCAAGCCGTTCCCTGCCTATCATATCTCCAAAATAAATACGTCCAAGCAAATCGATCGTGACATACTTGCATGCCATGAAACATAAACATTTTCCTAAAAAGACAACCAATCAATTTTGGTGGCCATGCGGTGGCCGGCCACTTTTTATTAAATTGTTCTTTAAGATTTAAATTTTATCAATTTAACCTTATGGATTAAATTGATAAAATTTAAATCTTGGGGATCAATTTGATCAAAAGTGATAATTAGCTTAGGTACCTTTAGAGCATTTTTCTCAAAATAAAAATATAAATAAATAAGTAACAATTTGATAAATAAATTTAATTATTTAGTGACTGACATAATAAATATTATATAAATTGTCACGTTAATTTAGAGTAAAAATTATAATATCTTTAACAAACAGCAATGTGACTTGCAAGAATGCATATATAGTAGCATGCAATCACATGCACCGGAGTACTGGCTGTCTAGCCATGTGAAAATGGTGTGTTTGGCAACAGAGTGGAATAATTATTCCACTCGGGTTTTTTCTAAAACCCGCACACCCGCCCGAATACCCGAGTTTGACCCGAATTTCATTTGAATTCTAAGATGACATTTTGAGTAATGGCTGGGACCCACGCGCAGGACAAGCTGTCTCCCAAAAAGAGCGTGGGTCCCACATATAAATAATAAAATAATACAAGTTTAAATAAATAAAAAAATTAAAAGAAATTAATTAAAAAAAACAAGGGGTGGCCACCCGGCCACCCCCCGACCCTTGGGGGTGGCCGTGCGGCCTCCCCCGACCACTGGGGGTGGCCGCACGCCACCCCCAAAGTTGGCAGCACCCCTTGCATCATTTTTTTTTAATTTTAATTTTAATTTTTTTTTAAAAAAAAATTATTTATTTATTTTTTAATTAAATAATCAATATATAAGTGCGGCCACCCCCAAAGTTGGCAGCACCCCTTGCATCATTTTTTTTTAATTTTAATTTTAATTTTTTTTTAAAAAAAAATTATTTATTTATTTTTTAATTAAATAATCAATATATAATAAATTATTATTATTTAAATTATTATTTTACACAACTTTTCAAAATACCAATCATTATATACAACTTTTTAAACTTCCAATCATTCCTTACCATTAAAATATAATATTTTTCAATTTCAAAATTCAACATCCAAACACAATTTTTTACCTCGATATTTGTAAATAGAATTAGAATTCAATTCTAATTCTCAAAATTCAATACCCAAACGAACCATATATTTACAAATTTAAAATAAATATTGAGAGTAATTAATAAAAATCTAGCTGCTCTTTCATGGAATTCATGATGCCGGCCAACAAAGCATTTTTACAACTGAACTGTTAATCTTCTCTATTAAAGAAAGAATTGAAACTCCCGGTAAAGAATTCCAGGTGAATACTGATAAGACGTACGTGAATAAATAAACGAAAAATAGATTAAAAAATGGGCAGGCATTTGCTCAAATTGCTCCTTCCTGTAATTGTAATAATGCGCTTTACGTATATATATTATTGTTTATCTTTCAGGTTGATTGTGATGTGTATTACTGTTATTTTCACGTACATAGGGAATTAAATGATTAATAATTGTGATGTGTCCCACGGAAAATCGTGTTAAAATAAAATAAAATAAAAAAAGAAAAAGAAAGAGAAGTTTATTAGGTAAACTCTATATTATAAGGTAATTAATATAAGGTAATTAATTATATTATACCACATAGTGATATATCATTAGTTTACAAAAAAAAAAAAAAAAAATTGCTACTTTTTAAGCTGCTTGATTTCGAGGAGTGTTACGTAACTACCTTAGTGGCCTAACCATCAAGCTTACCCTCGTAGAATTTTTTGTTTTTGTTTTTTATTTTTGAATAAGGAGGAGAAAGTGCTCTTTAAGCACACATAATTGTATGATTATATTGCATTATATATATATATACATATCCGAAGCACTTGTACGTGTTGTCCCACGCCCAAGCACTAAGTAAGGAATTCAAACTTCAGCTTACTAATAATGTGAGAGATTGGGAGAGCATACCTACTTGTCAACTGAAACGAGCCGAGAGGACAATCCTAATAAAATCAAAGTCAATAGAAAATTTTGGAAGATTAACACCTTATTTAATTGCTCAAAGCCAACAAATTATCAATATCCATATATAAAACCAAAATGCACCATAAGCTTGCCAAAATATATATATAGAAATGTGTTCGGTGTTATTTTTTTTATATATTTATTTTGTAAATTCGTTATTGAATTTGTGAAATTTACATGTGATCTTATATATTTAATGGTAAATTTGCATATTTTTTGTGTGTGTATAAATGATTAATATATTATAGTCAGCGTAATATTACTTTTGGGTGTAGCCCCAATGACACAGAGAGGGGGGGGGGGGGGGGGGGGGGGGGGGGCGGCCATGTCCCTCCTCAACTTTAATTTTAATAAAAAAGAACAACTAAGGTAAAAAATTAAAAAAAAAAAAAAAAAAAAAAAAAGAAGGTTTTTTTGCCTATTGACTCCTAGCAAGAAATATTTTTGGCCCCTTAGCCCCTTTCCTTTTATTATATTTTCAATTGGTTTCATCTCATTTAAAATGATAGCTTTATTGTCAAAATTTTTTCCTTTAATATTTCACAGGTAGCAACAGACATGTCTACTAATGTAACAATGTATAAAAAGAGCTTTACAAAGTTGTAGAGGCTTTGTTCAAAGTAAATGAAAAGGGTTTAGTAAAGCAGTGCATTGGAATAAGACATGTATGGATTTGATGAGTCACACGCCTAACAAAACTCGATTTCCTAAGAATGTGTAGCAAAAATAACGTAAAATAGGCAAAAATAGCTAAATGGCATTAGAGAAGTCTAGAAGATATGCATTATGCGTTTCATTTGTTTTGTGTTGCGTTTAGCAGAATGTGTTTTGTGTAGAATATAACGTATTTTGTATAACTGATAGTGGAATATTGTGTTAGTTAGAGTGAGTTGTTCTAACAAAAATAGCAATAGAATGTTAGCTGCAAGAGCCATGTTATTCAGGTAAAGCCTAGCTTGCGAGAAGGCCGAGAAGCACACAATTTATCCAACTGAAATTTCTAATTTGTAGGGAGCCACCATTTTGGGCTACATGGGGGTGGCTGGCCACCAGGGGTGGAGCCAGCATCTGCAACTTGGGGGCGGGGGGGGGGGGCAAATTGAAGAAAAAAAATTTGGGGGCAAAATTTAAAAAATTAAAAAAAGTATATGGGTAAATTTTTATTTTTATTTTTTTAGATTCTTTTGGGGAAAGGCTCGGGACTTGGGCGCCAAATTGAAGAAAGAAATTTGGGAGGGGGGGAATTAAAAAAAAAAAAAAAAAATAGGGGTAAATTTGTGGGAAAAGCCTTGGGCTAGCTCCCCAAGCTCCTGAATGGCTCTGCCCTTGCCGACTACCCTCATTTGGCATGGGGGTGGTCGAGCCAACCTTGTGGCCCATAGGGGTCATTCGACCACCCCCAAGAGCCAAAGTGAAATTAATAATAATAAATAAATAAATAAATAAAAATGCCCTTGTGGGTGGCTAAGCCACCCCTACAATTTTATTTTTTTAAAAAAAAAAAAGTATTAAAATATAAAAAATAAAATAAAAAAATATATGGGGCCACATGTCGCAATTTTAATGGTGCTATGTGTCGCTGAAGTGGAAATTCATCAGTTTTAGACGGAAAAAATGGATAAAGGTACCATCTCCGTCTTTTCTCATAGCATAGATACCACCTATGAAAAAAAATAAAAACTGAGAGGGCAAAAAATGAAGTTTTTAAACCACATGGACCAAAAATGTATTTAACCATTTTTTTTAAAATCAACCATTGGAGATTCCCTCCCTAGCTAACTTACCTTTCATTCATACCATTTGTAAAACTCTATAGTCGCTCGGTCAAAAATAACAGATATGTTTATTATATATATATATGAGAAATGATATTTTGCCACTTAAAAATATAACTATTGACACAATTATTGATTTTTTTTTTTTAATTGTTTTTTATTTACAAAACCAGATCCCAACCCATTTATACGATATTGTGATTTTTTTGTTTAACAAAAAATTAGTAGTTGTGACGTCATGAGGTGGCAATTTTGTGGTTGATTTTTTAATAGAATTATATGTGAATTTACAATAATATTATTAAGAGAAAAATTACAGAAATAAAACAAAGATTAATGTTTTTTTTTTTTTTTTGGCAATTTTCTTTCTCAGGGAATTAATAGAATTTAACATAAATTTGGTTAGAAAGATTAAGGAAAGAGTGAAGTAAACGATCTATTTGGGATTCAAGCAAAAAATCTCATGAAGCAAACTGAAAAAAATTAGAATTTAGAACCTCTAATTCCTGCCGAATCCATCTCCAATTTTTCTCGGTCATGTCAAACTCAACAACTACCCATTCTTTTGTGATTTTGCAAATACCATCGATTTTGTTTGAAAAAAAATTAAAATTTCTGATTTTACATTTGAAAAATTATGAGAGAAAATGGATTTATATTTTATTCTATTTTATTTAAAGAAATTGAAATTGAAGTGGAAATAGAACCAATATATCGTAAAAGCAATGTTTTCCATTAAAAATTGTCAAGTGAGGGTATATATCTTTCAATTTTTTTTTTTTTTAATTTCAACCATTTGTTAGAATTTTTCATTAAATCTTGTCAAAATTTCTAAAATATTCCTCTATTTTTTTAGGAAAAAAAATGCAAGGATTTAGGAGTTTGTTAGAATTTTAACAGAATTTGTAAAAATACCCATACCTGAATCTTTGAAAATTTTATATATTTTTTTCAGAAAAAAAAAAAAAAAAAAAAAAAAAAAACAGGGGTATTTTGAGAATTTTGACAAGATTTAACGAAAAAATTCTAACGAATTGTTGAAATTGGATAAAATTGAAAGATGGATACCATAAACTGACACTTTTTAAAGTTTGAGTACTTAATTGCAAAAATTATGAAAGATGAGGATTTATAAGTGAAGTTTTCTCATTAATATATACTTCATTAACTAGTTACTTTTTTAAATGAAATATGTGAGTATTTTATTGATCAAAGATCACGAGTATAAAACTCTTATATCACAAAGTATAAAGCTCTGCAAAATCAGAGTCACATGCTATGAGGTTACATAGTCATAAATACAAACAAAATTCTTACAATAAAGTGTTATCTATGACTTTCATCTTCCGTTAACCCATATACAAAAATGGTTAAAGATCAGATTTGCTCTGAGCATACTAGATCTAAGACAATAGTAGCCAAATATTCTAAAAAAAATTATTTAAACTAGTCGTGAGATATAACCCCTTATACCTAAATAACATTCATCTCATAGATTGCTCATGAGGGCAGATCTAAAGAGAGAAAAAACTTTATTCAAAGCAAAAACACAACTAACAAACAGCTACGGCAGCCAGTGAGAAGATGAACGGTACAACACAAAGATAGATGGACGGATGCATAACAGAGAGGCCAAAATTATTGATCTGGTCAAAGAACACCAACAAACAAAAGAAAAAACCAGAATGGGAGGAGGAGGGTAAGAGCATGGAATAGAAAGTGAAAGGGAGATAAGGATAGAGCAGATATGCTCCCTCATCCTTTCAAATCTGTTTTTTTAAGGGGTGAAGTGAAGGAACAACTTCTTCCTATTAAGTATTAACTAGCTACTAAGCGCGGGATAAGTTGAAAATCACTAGCTATAACCATTTAAACAATTAAATATATACTCTATCCAGCACCAAACATATCAATGCATGGTTGTTGGGGGAGGCAAATGTAGTGCGTTGTGCTCCGGTACTTGTCATGAATGAAGTGAATTTTACGTGCATGGCTTTCCAATATTTTGAGATAAATAAATAAATAAATAAAAAATGCCTATAATTAATAATATAGGCGATTCATATCACTCCCTTTGGCAGTTGGGAAGCGGGTCCCAAAATAAAATGTTCATGAATATTGAATAGAGCATTAATTAAAACTGCTCTTTTTTATTTTATTTTAACATGATTTCTCATGAAGGGGACAGTACATCATAATCATTTAATTCCCTAGCCTATGTGAAAATAACAGTACGTGGACTTCCATCCATATATGCACGTTGTTAATTAATTACGTACCTTGAGCCTGAGGAAAGTTGGCCGGTATATTAATTATAATAATGTTTTTCCCATCGAAGTTCAGTGATGTAAAAAACACAAATAAAGAAGTTTCTATACATAGTACAAACAAAAGAACGTGCATTGTGGGGTTGACATTCATATCGGGACGCGTACGTAAGGGATGTCCACGTGGGGGCAATGGTTAATTGCATGTGGTCAATCTTGGCAAATTAAGGTACGTACGTTGTTGCCTACTAATTTGTGGGGTGTCCTTCGGGACATCATATCCGATACTAATTTGTGGGGTACGTCCGTTTATGCATGGGCCACTAGATCGAGTATTTCGATGTCGAGGCACGCAGTTGTGCCTAGCAAAATAAAATATTACAAACAAATAAATTTTGGTGATGAAGTAGAAGTAGGCCGGCCTTTTGAATAACTCTCCGTAAGTAAAAATAAAAAGGAATAATTTCAGTTCGGACTTGGCAGAAACCAAGCCCTTTATGCCCTCTAATAGAAAACAAACACATCAGCATATTACACCAAATGAAACTATGAAGAACACACACGAGCAAAACCTCCCTTTCTCAAATCAATCGACAAGCAAAGCTCCCATTACTGCTCAGTCTGCAAAGTCCGACGAGGCAGGGACGGTCCGACAGTTCCTGTGGAGCGGGGTTGGCGCCGATTGGAGCTGAGAACGCCGGAGATGCGCTGAATGGGTTCGAGGGGGGGAGATCGGGAGAGTGAGATCAGTCGAGAGAGTGAAACAGAGAGAGATGCTGTCGGAGAGAGAAAGAGAGATGCCGAGAGAGAGAGAGAGAGAGGATCCGATCTACGGTGGGCCAGCGCCGGAGGAGCAGGAGGCAACGTCCGGTTATGGGTCGTCGACCGTTGGCCGGAGGTGCGATTTTCGGTGGAGATGCGTTGAATGGGTTCGAGGGGGGAGAGAGAGAGAGAGAGAGAGAGAGAGAGAGAGAGAGAGAGAGATGTTGTCGGAGAGAGGGAGAGACGAACAGAGAGAGGATCCGATTATGGGTCGTCGACCGGTGGCCGGAGGTGTGATTTTTGGTGGCCAAAACCGACTTCCGAAGAGGCAGGGACGGTCTGACAGTTCCTGTGGAGCGGGGTGCTCCTCCGGTGTTGGCCCATCGTCGATCGAATCTCAGCATCTCTCTTTCTCTCTCCGACAGCATCTCTCTCTCTCTGTTTCACTCTCTCCCCCGATCTCACTCTCCCGATCTCCCCCACTCTCTCCCTTTGCCTCACCGTGTCCCGGTGAAAGGAAAGAAAAAGAACAGAAGAAGAAAGAACGAAGAGAAGGGAGTAACCGATTCAGTACATCTGCAGCATTTCAGTTTTTTGGTTTTTATTGTTTTTAGCTGACGTGTCGACTGGTTATTGGTGGGCAAAAAACCCATGTTTTCTGCCATGACCGGACAGAAGGGGCTTTAAAAAAAAAAAGTAAAGAAAACCGTTGTCCAAAAATTCAGAAAATAAAAAATGTCTCAGTTTCTGTATTGAAATTGAGAAATTTCAAGTTTGATGAATTGTGTGCTTCTCGGCCTTCTCGCAAGGCTTTACCTAAATGACATGACTCTTGAAGTTAACATTCTCTTGCTATTTTTGTTAGAACAGCCCACTCTAACTAACACAATAGCACACTAATTATTATATAAAACACACTATATTCTACACAAAATATATGCATTCTGCTAAACGCAATGCAAAACAAATGAAACGCATATCTAGCTATTTTTGCCCATTTTACGTTATTTTTGCCACACATCTTTAGGAAATCGAGCTTTATCAGGCATGTGACTCTTCAAATCTACGCATGTCTTCTTCCAATGCACTGCTTTACTAAACCCTTTTCATTTACTTTGAACAAAGCCTCTACAATTTTATAAAGTTTATTTCATTGTTACATTCTCAGACATGTCCGTTGCTACCCATAAAATATTAAAGGAAAAAGTTCTGATAATAAAGCTACTGTTCTAAATGAGATAAAACCAGTTGAAGAGATAATAAAAGAAAATGGTTCAAGGGGCCAAAAACATTTTTTGCTAGGTGCAATAGTAAAAAAAGAAACCTTAATTTTTTTTTACCTTAATTATTCTTTTTTTCTTAAGAGTTGAGGGGCATGGCCCGGCCCTTCTCCGTCATTGGGGCTACACCAAAAAGTAATATTACGCCGACTATATATAATATATTAATCATTTATACTTGTAACATTTTTCAACAGAGACTCGGTCCTTCCTACATTTACACGTATAGACGGAGGGCAAACAGCGTCGGCCGGGCTGCTTATGCTCTTCGTATGGAGATTACGACATTACGTGGCATTGAAGTCCTATTGTCGGAAATTTCAATGATATGGCACCCTGTGATTGGCTCCAAGTGCAACATCATATTATTGTGGGTTCACTTGTCTCATTAATTGTTTATGGAGCTGTAAGCCACCCATCGGTTGATATGCTGATGTATGTATGGTACCAATAAAGTTACGATTTTAAAGAAATTTATACTTCTCGATCGTTGTGTCTTATCATATAGCGAAATGACATAATATTATATTTTTACAGAATAAATATTTCAAGTGTGTGTGTCGTGAAATAGCCAACTAAGGTTAAAAGCTTTGTTGATCATGTTTGTTTTAATTTTTGTTTGATTTGTGTGTGTGTCGTGAAATAGCCAACTAAAGTTAAAAGCTTTGTTGATCATGTTTGTTTTAATATTTGTTTGATTTGATTTCCAAAATGTGGAGGTCTAACTCTTCAGTTAGCTTTAGGTCCTCTATTAATCCTCCTGGTAATGTGTGTAATTCTGAACATTATTCTGTTGATGATGATTCCTCTTTTGATTTCAAAAATTGGAGTATTCCAAGACTCCCTCATAAAGAAGTTTACAAAACTTCTTGATTTAAAAGCTCTTTCAGATCTGAATATGCTATTAAAACTGTTGAACAAACCATTCCTATTTCAAACAGGAATGAGGATTTTGAACTATTTAACAAGAGATTTGTCAACCAATCTCTTGCTAAAGGTTTTAAGTTCTTGCATATTGGAGCTGTCCAAGTTGCCGTTAAACCATTAACGCGAATCGGTATTGATGCTTCTGTGTTAATGTGCCTTCGTGATGCTAAGTTTATTGATTTCAGAACTAGCACTCTTGGCATGGTCCATACGTCTTTGTACAATGGTCCTGTTTATTTTGATACTTTTCCTAACATTACTTTATCTTTGAGTGATGTTAATATTTCCAAAGCATTAACTTTGAATGTTTTAACTTCTGGTTATGACATGTTAATTGCTAGTCAACCTCTGATTATTATCTACCGCATTTATTACAAATTGTTAAAAACCAACTTGAATCTTCTAGCTATTATTAAAAACTCGGGAGAATCCACTCTGTTAATTCAGAGTTCCACCCGAGATGCTAACATCCGAATCCCTCGGATGATGAAATGGACTAAGATCACACTCCCCAATGAATGGCTAATTGAGAATGTTTCTCAACCATCTAAGGTTTCTCAAGACGACACTAATGTTGACTACATCCAACAATACCTTGATGGATCTGTCAAAATTAGTTTCGCCAACCTGAACCTTTCAAGGGTTGAAAGACCCTTATCCATTAATGAAGGAAGAAATTCCTTCTCTACTAATCAAAGAAGAAATTATTTTGCTGATTCAACTACTACTGAAGGTTTTCAAAAAAGAGATAAAGATATTGAAAACTTTTTGGCTGATTCTATTTTTGCTGATTACAAACTAAAAGGAGTTGCTACTAGTTCCCAAGTTTGTTCAGCCTTCTATTCTGCTAAGCAATCGGCAGCCTCTTCACAAGCTTCACAAGCTGAAGAAGGTGATGTTTCCCCCTCTGCTTCTGATTTAAATGCTCCTATGCCTGAGCCTGTTTTTCACCATTGCAATGCTATTACTTTTGCTGAACCTAAGAAAATTGGTTTTAATGATCTTGACTGGCCTTCTTTAGAAAAATACTTTCGATCTAAAGAAAACCGCCAGAAAATGATAATTTATTTTAAATCTTTTTCTCAAAAGGAACAAGATTTGTTCAAACTTCAGTGGGTGGAAAAGATGTTTGAAGAGCAGAAACATACTCTGTTTTTCGACTTTCTTCAAAAGGTTAAACCTGGTGTTTTAAATGTTGTTAAAAAACCTTTTGTTTTGGCCGAAGACAACACTGTTGTCAAAGCCTCTCATCCTCCTGTTGAGACTCTCTGAGTAAAAGGAAAAGATGACACTATTGTCATTGCTTCTCCTTATAAAACCTCTAAGAATGACACCACTCATTCTAAGACCCGGAAGATTATTGAACAAAACAATTTTGCTAATCAATCTCTTCACATTATTGGTCAACAACTTGATCGTATTGAAGAAAAGATTGATTCTTCTTCTATTAAAATTATTGAAAAACCTATTCCTTTGGCTCTCAAGAAAGATGTTGAAAAACCTTTGATTTCTTTACCAGAAGAAAGGAAAGGAATTAGTTTAAAAACTAATAGCCAAAAGAATTTGAAAAAAATTGAAGAAATGCTTTTATAGATAAGCCTTCGCAAGGCTGCTCGAGAGACTGCCCCAGTCCCTGAAGCAAGTTCTTCAAATATTTCTTCCAATGTTAACAAAGCATGTGCCATTAACCATGACAAAGGCAAAAATGTTTTAAATGTTTTCAAGCATTCTGAAAATGAGTCTAAAAATTCTGAGGAATCCAGTTCTTCTGAATCTGACTCATCCACTGATGAAGACATTAAAATTCTTGAAGAAAATTTTGGAAAAACAGATATTTCTCCAAAACTCCAAAGAATTTTCAAATCCAAACCTTTTAACCTTACCAAGAATTGGTATAATAAACCCACTCCCCCTGATCTGCAGTATGAAGAAAGGGTTTTACAAAACCAGTTTTCTGTTTTTGCTGATAAATTGTATGAGTGGAATATTGATGGTTTGTCTGAACAAGAGATCCTTAATAAGATGAATCGTGTCTATGGTTGCTAATGCTTATATGACTAACCATGACATTTCTGATTATGATATTGTTGAATTATTAACCACTGGTTTTTTCGGTACCCTCAATGCTTGGTGGGACAAGCATCTTACTCAAGATGCTAAAACCCGGATTCAAACCGCTGTTAAAACCAATGATGACGGGACTCCCGTCCTCACTGATGGCAAGCAATTGCCAGATGGTGTCAATACCTTGATATACACCATCGTCAAACACTTTGTTGGGACTCCATCCAATATTACTTCCCGTATTTCTAATTATTTGAATAATCTTAGATGTCCTACTATGTCTAATTATAGATGGTATCAAGATGTTTTTATTTCTCGTGTTATGCTTAGAATTGATAGTTTTAAGTCCTATTGGAAAGAAAAATTCATTGATGGATTACCTTCATTATTTGCTCACAAAGTAAAAGATGAACTTGTTAATCCCACTACGGGAACCATTGATTATGAAAACTTAACCTATGGTGATTTGTTTTTAATTATTAAAAAACTTGGCATTAAAATGTGTGTCGATCAGAAAATGATAAGACAACAATTAAAAAATGTTAAGAAAGCTAAGTATGAAATGGGCAATTTCTGTGAACAATTTGGTTTGCCTCCCATTGCTCCTAGTAGGAGACATAGGAAGAAACCTGATAAGTTCACTAAAAGGTACCGTCATACTAAAAGACGAATTGTTAAGCCTGAAAGGCCTAATAAAATCCTTAGAAAGCATAAGCGTTCTAAAACTATTAAACCTTCTAAAGGAAGATGTTTTAATTGTGGTAAAAATGGACATTGTGCAGATAAGTGTCCAAATCCACCTAATAAATTAAAGAATAAAATTAATTCTTTAAACATTGATGAAGAAGAAAAGAATGATCTCTTCAGGATTTTACAATCCCAAGATTGTTCCGATTCTGATCCATCCTACATTGATGAAGTTACTTCTGATGATTCTTGCTATCATTCTATCAGCGAATCATCTAATAAAAATGTTTTCAAAATTGGTTGCAATAAATCCTGTTGTGATAGTAAATTTTGAAATGTTACTTCTATAGAAGAAGAGCAAGAAAATTTACTAATTACTTTGATTTCAAAAATTAAAAATGATGAGTTGAAAGATGAATATCTTAAAAAACTCAAGAAAACAATGAAGCATGATTTTAGAAAATCTATTAAGCCCAAAATCTCTCTTGATGAAACTTTGGAAAGATTTTCAAAACAAAAATTCAAAGTTATTACTATCTCAGACTTGCAGCATGAGATAGGAACTATCAAGAAAGAAATTGTTGATTTGAAAAATGACATGCATAATATTAAACTTAATAATCAAGACTTAAAAAGTCAATTATTAATCACAAATCTTCATAAAGAGTTCCAAGATAATAATGAAGATTTAAAGGTTGAAGAAATTATTGGTAACCAACATGAGCATTCTAATGATCCTGAATCCAGCAACGCAACTGTCTGTTCCAGTAGTACTTTGAAATTTGTTAAACTTGTTAAAAGTTTCATACCTCCCAAATGGTATGCAAAGATTATTGTTATTGTTGCAGAAGATTATTCTTTTGATGCTATTGCTTTGATTGATTCCGGATCGGATATAAATTGTATCCAGGATGGATTAATTCCTAGTAAATACTTTGAGAAATCTACTGAAAGACTAAACTCTGCCAGTGGAGATTCTCTTCATATTAAATATGAGATTAGTAAAGCTTATGTTTGCCAGAATGATGTTTGTTTCCCCATTCCTTCTGTACTTGTTAAAAACATGAAGAGTGATAAAGTAATTTTAGGAAACCCTTTCATTTATTTACTTTACCCAATCTCTTCTATTGATGAATCTGGAATAACAACTGTTAAAATAGGAACAGAAGTAAAGTTTGTTTTTGCTTCCAGACTAGATATTGAGCTAGATCGGCTCAATTTAGTCACTGCTAAAACCAAACACTTGAATTCCTTAAAACACAAACTCAAGTACAAGAGAATTGCCCAACAACTCTCTGACAAACTATTGCAATCCAAGATTGCTGCTTTCAATAACAAACTTGTTGATATTGTTTGTTCAGATCTACCCAATGCTTTTTGGCACCGGAAGAAGCACATTGTTGCTTTACCTTATATTAAGGATTTCTCCGAAAGGAAAATTCCTACTAAAGCTAGGCACATTCAAATGAATGCCGAAACTTTAGATTTCTGCCAAAAGGAAATTGCTGACTTACTTGCGAAAAACATTATTTGCAAAAGCAAGTCCCCTTAGTCTTGTGCTGCCTTTTATGTTATGAAAAATGCTGAACTTGAAAGAGGTTCTCCTAGGTTGGTAATAAATTACAAACCTTTGAATGATGTTTTAGAGTGGATTAGGTACCCCATTCCTAATAGGAAAGACCTAGTCAACCGCCTTAGTGAAGCCCTCGTTTTCTCTAAGTTTGATATGAAATCTGGATTTTGGCAGATTCAGATTGCTGATAGAGATAGGTATAAGACTACCTTTACCACACCCTTCGGACATTATGAATGAAATGTTATGCCTTTTGGTCTTAAGAATGCCCCTAGTGAGTTCCAAAGGATCATGAACGACATTCTCAACCCCTTTAGTCATTTTGCCAATTTTTACATTGATGATGTCCTCGTCTATTCTAAATCCATTGATGAACACTGGAAAAATTTGAAATTGTTTCTAGAAATCATCAAAACTAATGGACTTGTTTTTTCTGCAAAGAAAATTAAATTATTTCAAACCAAGATTCGATTCCTTAGTTTTGACATTTCCGAAGGACAAATCCGTCCCATTGATCGAGCTATTGAATTTGCTAGCAAATTCCCAGATGTTATCACTGATAAAAATCAACTTCAAAGATTTATTGGATCGTTGAATTACATTGCTGACTTCTACAAAGATTTGAGAAAGTATTGCAAACCTCTGCTTGATAGGTTACAAAACAATCCTCCTCCTTGGACAGAAGTCCATACTTCACTCGTTAAAGAGATTAAAACTCATGTTAGATCTCTTCCTTGTTTGGGAATTCCCATTGTACTGCTTTCAAAATTGTTGAAACTGATGCCTCCGACATTGGTTATGGAGGAATTCTGAAACAGATTGTTTCACCAGGATCATCCAAACAAATTGTTCGATTCCATTCCGGGTCCTGGAATAATGCACAAAAGAACTATAGTACTATTAAAAAGGAAATCATTTCTGTTGTTCTTTGCATTACAAAGTTCCAATCTGATTTATTAAATCAAAAAAATTTGTTAAGAATTGATTGCAAATCTGCAAATACGTTTTGAAAAAAGATATTGAAAATATTGCTTCAAAACAAATATTTGCTCGATGGCAAGCAATTTCAAGTGTTTTTTATTTTGATATTGAATATATTCAAGGAATTAACAATTCCATCCCTGATTTTCTTACT